>NC_068411.1:27501107-27801107 GCF_023724105.1 Carassius gibelio
TTTTTATTTTATTTTATTTTATCTTATTTTATTTTTTTATTTAACAGGTAGTCTAGCTTTGTTTTCATCATCCATCTAAAATAATAAAGTTTTATTTTATTTTATTTTATTTGTTTAGCATTGCACAGGTAGTTTATTTTCCTCATCAACCTTACGTACAATATTTTTCATTTTTATTATTGTTTTGCAATAGCTTTAGTTTAATTTTATTTTATTTACTGCAGTTTCCTTTAGGGTGGTAAGAACATTTATTATTATTTTTTTTTTTTTTACTTTTTATATGTTGCTTGCAAAAATGTATTTTGTCATAATACACATCTTTTTTTTTATGCTTTTTGCATGCAAATTGCTGTAGTTATGGCATCTACCAGTAGGGGCTAACTGACAAAACTAACTAGCCCAAACTCAAGCAATTAATGTGCCTCAGAATAATGCCTCCATTTAGATTCAGTGTGTGTATCGAAGTGATTTCTTACACTGCTGTCACATTGCTTCTCTCCCACTGCGTGCTATATTACACAGCTAACACAGTCATGAATCCAAGACCATGGACAGAAATCACCTAAAATCATTTGCAAGTCTAATTTTCCTTTGGAACACTTAGGAACAAGAAACCGTTCTGTTTGGGAGCATCTCAATTTTTTTAATAATTGTCAAGGCCACAATCATATAGGTGACATGAATGAATGCATTAATGCAATTATTCCATTTACAGTCTTAGTTTTGTTGAAGTGAGAATACACCTTTTCTGATCGGAGATTTTTGGGAGTTATTTAGCAGTTTTTTTTTTTTTACTGCAATTAAAGTACTGTTTGTTAAATAATGAAAATAATCCCCCTCATATGATTTTATTTCATCCGTAGAACACATGTACACACATATGCCCTTTAAATGTATATTTTTAACTGATGATCATGTCTTTTTAGACTTGTTCAACAGGAGGTACGACAAACGCTATTGACCTGGTGCCATGCTGCCACGGTTATGTTGATGAAACAAACCTGTATAACCCTAGAAAACCAGAGGAAGAGATGAGTTTGGGGTCAGTAGCATGTTAAAATCAACTTTGATCTGCAATGAAATTCAGACCGTGGACCTTAATCATGATTTCATTGATTTATCTATTACAGCTCACCTCCCAAGAGAATGTATGCGCTCTATCACCCTTCATACAACGGATCTCAGGACCTGTCTAGAACTCTGCATCATTACAGGTCTGTGAAAAAAGAATGCAATGAAATGCATCGATTTAATGCTGGTCTTATTTACACACCATGTGTACCATCATGATGTTTCAAACTGGTATGCCTTATGCTTTATTTTTTTTTATATGTAACTTTGTAGTGGCTATTCAAAAGCTTCAAAAAAGGACCATATACAAGACAATGCAACAGTAGCCCATATGATTAATACACTATATATATATATATATATATATATATATATATATATATATATATGAAGCCACACAGTATGTATTTTTTATCTTACCAGTTTTGATATTTTTTTTAGTTCATGCTTAAAATAAGAAAAAAAAAATCTAGTAGTGGAATAAGAAAAATAACTTAATTTGAAGGGGAAAAATATTTTTCGAACACCTTTTGTAGTTTTTTCTCATTTCAAGCAAAAACTCAAAACTTAATATCTTACATCATTTTGCTTCTCAAGTAAATGTGTCTTGATCTAAGGATGTTTAGATATTTGTACTGGAAAACCAAACAAAATACAGAGTAAGACGCTTATTATTATTTATTTATTTATTAATATAATAAATAATATAATTATATATAATATAATTAATATAATATAATATAATTAAATTAAACTTTCCATTTAAATTAAGTTATTTTGGCCTCTCTGACAGCTATTTTTGCTTGTTTTAAGCATAAACTCACTTAATTATGATTCATTTTTCAGAAACAAAATATACTATAAGTCATTTCTCAGCTAAAGTGAATGTTTTTTTATTTAATAATGTTTCGATATTTGTACTGGAAACAAGACAAAATTACAGAGTAAGACATATTGAATTTCTCAATTTGACATGGTGCAGCATTTTATAATTATTAAGTCAATATAAATATTGACTTAAATTTTGGTTTGTTTCTCACACCAAGTTATCATATGGCTTTAGCCTTGGAATACAAAATGACATAAGATATTGAGTCTCAAGAATGAACTCACTTAATTTGATACATTTTCAGAGACTAGACTTAATATTTAATGACATTTTACAAAAACACCAAGTAAGAAGAACGTTTTTTTTTTTTTGCAGTGCATGAACTGTATAGGGATGGGCAATTCATCATTTTGAATTGGGGTGAACTGTTCCTTCAGATTGAGCTCTTTTTGCACTGTATGTCTAATTTGTTGTGTTCAGTGCAGAGGACCCTTGTCGACTTCCAGCCCCCTGCCTTCCATTCTCTCTGTCCTCGGCTCACCCAACCGGACAGCGCTATGAAAGCTGCCCGTCTCTCTTCCTGCATGACGTGCCACCCTACCCCAGTACGGTCAGCATGGGGGGGCCCACGCCGACGGGATGGGGCGGGAGCGACGGCGTCAGGATCCTGGCCAGACGCGTGACGGCAGACGGGAAAGTCCAGTACCTCGTGGAATGGGGAAATGTGAGCGTGTACTGAGAACCTGTGTGCGACAGAGAAAGAGGAAAGGGCTAGAGACATCCAGATGCATCATTAGGGTTTGCATGGTTACGAGCAGAGGTGTGAAAGCATCAATGAACAGGTGGGTGTTCAGCACACATCCAGCAAATCCAGGTTGAGCTCCACAGCGGCGTCACTCTGAGATTACACTGTTAAATCTCTTACACTTTCTTTTACAGTGTCTCCTATATTTTGAATACTGTTAGAAAACGCCTTTAGAATGCCTTGAACTTTGTTATCATGATTTGTAATGTATAAGCTATTCATGTTCTTCATGTACACGTAACAGTCCGAAATTTCAGGAAAGCTTCATCATGCGGTCACATCAGTAATTGTAATATTTTAAAAACAGGGAAGAAAGTTCTCATTATAGAAGTATTCCAGGTTTAGTCCAAGTCAGACTCAATCAACAGCAATTACGGCATATTGTTAATTACTAAAATATGGAAGAGAAGGAGGCCAGTCTGTTAATGTTACAATGCAAGTAGTATACAAAAAAAAATTTCTACAATTTGATCATGTTTATTCCATGATAAATGCTTCACTGTAATCTTGATATCTGCAACTGTTTATGATTTGTTTATTTATTTTAGAAAATTTGGGATTAATGTTATGCTGAACATGCTGTTGAATTTGTATTGAACCCTGGAATATTCCTTCAGTAGCAAGCAAACTTTTCATGATGGGTGGCAACCAAAAGATTCAGAATGCAGTCAATACCCATTTTTAACATTAAGAGATATCTTTAAGTAATAATGAAAAATTATAATAGTTTATCAGCATATTTTATTCAGAGGAGGAATATAAATGAACAAATTTAAATGTCATTTAAATTTAAAAGACTGTTCTAAAATCTTTGGACCCTGTGCAGATTACTAACTTCTTGAAGCCTATTTCATAAAACAAAAAAATGTGCTTTGGTAAATCTAAATTAAGAAAACAAAATGACAAAATGTCATATTTATGAGATGAGAATTTAGTTTTGAAAAAAGTTACAATTAGGAGATGTCATAGTTACGACATAAACTGTCAAGTCAAAATTGTGACATACAAAAGTCATATTTATGAGATTAAAAATAATAATTATGGCATTTAAAATATTAATTATGACCTACCATGTTATAATTGACAAAGTTATGATAGAATAATTATTAAAAATAAATAATTATGACAAAAGTCATAGTTATGACATAGAATGTCAAAATTATGAGTCTAAATTGTAGTTGCAATTGTAATAATTGTGACTTTTTATGTCACAATTTTGACTCTCTATGTCATGTCCGTATGTTGGAATTAAAAATTTTTATATTATAATTATTAATTTTATATTCTTTTATGAGACTTAATGAATATGATTTAAAATGTCATAATTTCATCATTTTATATGTCATAATTATGACTTTTAATGCCATAATTGAGATTTAGCAAAGCATGATTTTTTTTTTATATATCTTACTGTATGTGGACTTCTATCTCAAATAGCTAATCGCTTATTGTTTTTAAAAAGTGCAGCGACAGAAATATGATTCAAGATGGCATAAACTGAAAACATTTATCAGGTCCAATAAATATCACATGCAGATCATTCTACCTGAATAAAAGCGTGAGGCTGTTAGTCCTTATGTGAAGCTCATTACATCAGTGAATGATAATGAATGTATTGTGTTGTTTTTTATTTTTATTCATGGTATGTACTTGTTAGATCATAGATGGACTGATCTCATGTCAGGGTGACAAGAATTAGCAGACTGTAGTCTTTTTTATTTCTAAGTCTAAGTTTAATTTGATGTATTCTTTGACGTTTTGTCAGAGTATGTTTATATGTACTCTAGGTTGACACCTAAAATGTAAATGAACAATAAAAATATATCATTATGTTGTATAAAAGTGGCATTTGTCATATGTACAGGTCCTCTGCCCAGAGATTTGGTGGATTTTTTTTTATTTCTTATCACATGAGGGACAGCAGGTGTGCAATTAAATGTTTTAGTACTGAAACCTCCACAAGAATAAGACTATCTCTGCAGTTCTGATGGAGAAATACTGTTGTAATAGCAATGTTTTGTCTATAAGAACAAAGCAATGCTGTGGTGTAAAGTTAAAAAAAAAGCTTAAATCCAACTTTTCTTTTTTATGAATTTTTATCTGTGTGTGTGTGTGTGTGTGTGTGTGTGAGAGAGAGAGAGAGAGAGAGAGAGAGAGAGAGAGAGAGAGCGAGAGGGAGATTGTGAATGTTGTGCATGTGTGTGTATATCTATTGTTGCGACCACCAGGTGGCAGCCGTGTACGTGCATTGATCGCCCACCTTTCTCTAACAGGTGAGCACACTCATATAAATTCCGGCGGGAAATATTATTATAATGCCTCTGAGAAATTCAAATGCATCGTATTATGTGTTCTATAAGAAGTGTAATCTATTTTGAGAAATAACATAACAGACAGCAGGATTGTTGTAGTTTAGAGTTTACTCGGTCTGCGTTGAACACCATTTTGGCTCCGGTTGCCTTGACACCAGGCCTCAGTTTCCGGCATTGTGGAGAATCTTATGCATTAGTGCAATGCATTACTCAAGTATGAATTATTCATCTCTGTTGTGTGAACTCTGAAATATAACAATTAGAAGTTAAATGCACATGATTAACCAAGCCTAGTCATGTAAAGTAGTGGGGAACCCAGTTTTGGGGTTGCAGGGGGCGTGTCCACATGATGGCGGGAAACATGTCTGCCTAGAATAGATGGAAGTTTTGCAAATTTTCACCGCTATATTTCAGCAATATTGGTGCTAATAGATCTTATCGCCAACTAATGCAGAGAATGACTCTGAATGAAGAATAAATAGCCTACGGTTTGTTTCATGAGAAGTTTAAGTTAAGTTTAAAAGAGATCATAGTGTAAATGTCATGCTTAAACACTTATGGGGAAGAGTATACAGTGTTTATTTGGTTTTGCAACTTCTGTATTTTGTTTCTGTTTTGAATGTGAATGTTAAATACATTTGAAGGCAACGTGTGTTCAATTGCTAAAGAGAAAGTGGATATATGTTTATGGTAATTTCAGTTTGCTAAGGTTTTTACATCGCCCATAAAGAGATATGTTTAATAGTTTGCTACTTTAATTATGTTTAGATATAACTGAAAATAAATTACAATTTAAATGAAATAAGCTGGCAGCACAACACCATTGTCCTTGTTAACACACACACACACACACATACCATACATTTAGTCATTTAGCAGACGCTCTTTTATCCAAAGCGACTTGCAAATGAAGACAATGGAAGCAATCAAAATTAACAAAAGAGCAATGATATAAAAGTGCTATAACAAGTCTCAGTTGGCTTAACGCAGTAGGTAGCAAGTTCTTTAATAAATAAAAAGAAAAAAGATAGAATAGAAAAATAATAGAGCAAGCTAGAGGACATTTTTGCTTTTTATATATATATATATATTGAAAATGATTGACAGAGAGTGACTCAAAGTCTTCTGATTGGCTAAATTAAGTTTTTCCATAAAAAATGCTTATAACAGCAGTATTCAGTTGCAACTAGTCCGCAAATATGATCATGAGAGGCTGCACCCTAAAATCATCTGATCACCTAAAAGTAAAATTAAGGAATTGAGGAAAATTGAGGAATCATGGCTGCTTTATTATTATTATATAATAATATTTAGCTAGTCTGTAATTTGAGTTTGGTTAAAAAAAAAGTTAGTAGCCTATTTGTGGTTAAAGTTTCACATGGAGGTTCAGATGAATTTTCCACTTATTGTCTAACTAGAATCAAGAGCGATGGCATCACAGAAATACCATACTATATTAATATTCCTTGGTATTTTATAGTCATGTAACTCTATAGGGGAATTATATCACATCACATTAACAGGCACGCACACACACACACACACACACACACACACACACACACAGTGCATTTAGATCGATCTACACTGGTAAACGCACACAGTCGCGCGCGCGCGCACGCTCCCTTCACCGCCCCCTTCTCTCTCCGTCTCTCTCTCTCTCTCTCTCTCTCCCTTCGTTCTCCTCTTCCTCATCACTCTTGTTTTACGCGGGCTGTAATCATCCCAATGGCTCTCGTCGACCATGGACGATGATTTTGTTTCGGTTTTTCCATTCGCATCACGGGAATATCGCTCCAACGTCGACGCAGTCCATGAGCACAAGGGGTTTATCGCTTCTTATGAGCGCTGAAGGATATTTCTACATGTCGAGAGATTGAAGAGACTTGGAGAATACGTTCAATGCCGTTGGAACATGTCATATGTTCCCTTTCAAGGTAAGAGGACTGATGGATCTCTGCTGCATCCCCCGTGTTCCTCCCTCAGTGTCCTCCTGCGCTAGAGTAACCTACCACTGATGCTGCTGATGCAGGTGGAGGACTGCTGTCATTTTAGGCAGTTTCTGTGTGCTCGTGAGGGGAAAGAGACCCTTCTGCCCCCTCATGGCGTTTTACAATCTGTTTAAGTACCTGCAAACCGTGCAGGGTCTCTGTTGCAAGTGCATCCCACTGCATGGAAGCTCGCTGGTTAGAGGAATTATCTCGAATTGTGCGCGTGAAATGGCTCAGATGCTTCTGATACATTTGGAAACACTTTGTGTCTGTGCTCTGAGTTTTGTGAAGTAGCTGAGTGGGAGATGTCACCGCTTTCGGAGGAATGAGTTTAAAGCCATTGCTTCCGTTTGGAACGGTGCATTTGTGATCAAGCCGCAATAGAAGGCGCATCAATACTTCAACAGCCACTTGATAGTTTTTAAATAGTGTATAGCTTTTAATACACATTAGAGAGGGGCGCTGATTATTCATTCGTCATTTTTAATTCATTTAATATTAATAGTCGCTTAAGTGGTTTTGCATTCTGGTATTTTATGAGGAGAGAACTTCATATTTTGCTGAATAAGTTCAGCTTTTGTAGCCTATATGGGCGCAGCAGGTTATGCTATTGCATGATGTTTTTAGCAGCATGAATGGTCGCTTTTAACACTTAGCTACACTATATGTGATGAAACAGGGAAAGATGACTAACTGGATTGACAAGTTGCGACTGACCTCTGTCGGTTCAAAGTCAAAGCCTGAAAGTGATTTTAAGAATACATATGGCTGATTTCCACATAATTTGTTTTTAATGTTCTTTGGCAAAGAAACTTCCCTAATGTTTTTTTTTTCTTAATTTTTGTTCCATTTGGTAGAATAATTGTTTTAGAGTTGTTGGAACACTTTCTGCAATATTCTTTAGTCGCGCCATATTACAATTTTTGACAGAAATGAAAACGAGGCTGTAGGAGCGTTCCGTGGGTTACTGATGTTCGACAACAGCGATTGTTCAACTGACGCAATGTCTTAACGAAAAAAAATAATAATAATAAAAATTAAACTTTAAGTAGACAAAAACTCCATAAAATGTTTAGAAAGTTATGAGTTGTAAAAAGCACGTGAGTTAGGGCCTTTACAGAGTGCCATTGTAAAGATTAATCCATCACAGCCTCTTTTTCAGCAGTGTTAAATTCAATATAGTGTGTCTAACCTTATAAAAGTAGACTATTAAAATGATCAGTGTCATCTTATTAAAATTTAAGGTAACATAGGCTAACTGTCCAAACAGTCTGAGAATGTTAAATAGGCTACTATAGCGCTGACTTTAATATTTCTGCTGTCTGTTATTAATGTCCACAGACATATTGAAGTGTGTCACTGCATGTCATGGACAATGTAGCCATAGTCTATTTTGCTGTAAAGATAATCATGGATTCTGTAAAAGAGGAAGAATGAACAGCAGTTCACCACATGTGCACTATCCCTTACTATATTTTAAATCCTTTACATCCATAAGTCATGGTGTTTGAAGGATTGAGGATGTTCTTTCCAGTTTGGTGTAATTTATATCAGGTATTGAGTGGGACTAGTCAAAGTTCAACAAACCTTTACTTGTGTATTTGTATTCTCATTAGCATGATATTGGGCTGAGACCTCATGAATAAACACAGCGGAGGCAGAGCTTATTATTATTGGCATTTCAAGCTCTTTGATTTCTCCTTCAGGACTGTTTCAGCTTTACTAATATTTACTAATATGATTTTCATAGAATTTGGCATTAGCATGTTGCTAAGCTGATACGGCAATACATTAAGCACAAAGATACACAGTACACAAAAATATCAAGGTAAATAGTCTATTCCAATTAGATTCTGCGTTATTCTTCAGTACTGAATAAAGAAGTACAATAAAAGCATCAAAATGTATCAGGATGGTGACTTATAATGTAGAGGTAGTTCATTATGTTTGGAACAGAGCTTTTGACTCACTTTGACCGCAGAAGTGCAGAATAAATCAAGTTCACTGTACTCTGGGCTTTTAATATTCACATAAGGTCCACATAAGAAGCCTGCAAGAATCAAGCAAAGGTTTCCTTATTATAAAGTCAGCCTTATAGAAATTTAATTATGCTCAAATGTTTAGTCTACAGGACATCAACAACAGGCTTCTGTTGAAATTATGATCTCCCTATTTTGATTGGTTTTAACTATTCATGTTGCCAGAGTGTCATTTAGGGCCAAAAAAAGCCTTAATAGGTATAATAGATCCAATGATACTGCATTCCACAGCCATTTTCATTTTTTACTAAAGGACTTTATAGTAAACATACACGACTGCTTAAATGTTTGGGATAGTAAGATTTTATCGTAATCATTTATAGAGAATGTTTTTATGCAACAATTATGCATCAAATGAATTAAAATAAAGACAATAATAAATCAGGTTTCTATTTTGTTTATGTTTTTAACTCCATATTAATCAGAGAATCATAAAAAATATATATATTAAGCAGCACAGCTGTTTTTCAACATTAATGATAATCAAAAATGTTTCTTCAGCAGCAAATCAGCAAATTAGAAGGATTTCTGAAGGATCATGTGACACTGAAGATTGTATAAAAATATAGTTATATTAAATTGGAATAATATTCTACTATATTAGTGCTCTTCTGTATTTTCATCAAATAAATCCAGTCTTGGTGAGAATAAGAGACTTCTATCAAAAAACGACTGTACAGTATATGCCTAAACATTATTTGTTGAATTAGTGTTATTTTAATCTGCAAGAAACGACATTATCAGTGCTCTGCACATTGTAATGAGAACGAATGCAGTGAACGAAACATGCTAATAAGTGTTTTTTGCTAAGGCAAGCATCATTTTTATTGCTGCTCATACTCAGGGTTAGGGATTTGGACAAACCCCTAGCCTTATTAAACTTCGGTGAGTAACTCTTCCTGTGATCGTGAGGTTGTTGAAAAGAGGTGTGCTATTACTTTTGTGACGTGCGATCACTCACAGGCAGAACCTAGAATACCATAGAGGGGGTGCAACCATATAGTAATGTGCTAAAAACATGCAGAACATGTTAGCAACTGCATAGAAGTGAGGTGGCAGCCACCCACAACAGCCTAGCATTGCAGCGTGACTTTTGCATTGGTAAGCACCACTCACGTTTTGTTCAGAAAATGTAAAAACCTAGTGTTTGCATTGTTTTAATGCAGTTAAGCAAATAACTGAGCTGCATCCAGATGCTTTTTACTCCTGTAAATTCCCTGTCAGCAATGTTTCTCAATGAATCAGATGCCACTGTTATCACACGTCCCCCCTCTATACCAGCGTTAAGGAAGCTATTTTGAAACTGTACATTGTACTAATTTAATACAGACTAAACTTTAGTTTAATACAGGAAAGGTCACTCTTTTAAATAAATGCAATATAGAAGGGCCATTCCGGGTTCCTCAAAGAGGAAGTCCTTTTTTTTCTAATGTGAAGAACCTCTTAATATTAAAAAAAAATAAATTCCAGTGGAAAGTCTGGATGTTCATGGAACCATAAATACCAAGAACTAACCTTTATTTTTAAGAGTGTTACTGCTAGAATTAGAACACATGATTTTATATAACACATAGTGACAAACAGTATCATTTTAGCATATATTTCACTTCACAAGAGATGATGCAGTGAATCACTTATTTCGGAGAACTGCCTTAAACTGATTTACTAAACGCAATCCGATTTTCTAAAGCTGCATATGTGACATACTTGTGGGAAATCTAGCATGTTTATGGCAAAACTAAATTATTAGGAAACCAGATAAGCTACTTTCTTAAAAGTAAAGGTTCCAAAAGGTTATTTTCACAATGTTACCATAGAAGAACCCAACAAACCTTTCACTATATAATAGTCATGCTATTGAAAAATGTCTGTAGTAGCCTCACTGCTTTTAGTTCTTCACACTGTTCTTTACATAATGTAGGCCTGCTATGAGTAATACCTTGAACTTTTTTCCATTAAGTAGCCTGCAAGGGATTTGAACTTTTCCTCTGTGTTAAATTTCATGCCGATGTAGCAGCTTATGATATAATTGCGTAGAAATTAATACAGGGTAATATGAAACCTACACGGTGACACCTTACACAGAGGAGCTATTTGTGCCGTGTGAAGCCAGCAGATGCGAGCCCATGCGTTAGTTCTCACTCGAGACGATCATCAGTGAGAGTTATATTTAAAGCTCTTATACTGAGAGCATCGGCCAGCTGACACTGTTAAACTACAGCTGTGCCTCAGCAACTTTTACTGAAGATGAACGGACCATCCGGTCACAATTTAGAGTTGAGTTTTTTAGATTCAAGTTTAGACTTTCACACTTTTTCCACTGCTTTCTGACAGGTTGTTAAACCGAAAACATACAGCATGCAATTACTGTATGTGAATGCAAATGCCTCTGCTTAATGCAGTACTGTAGTTGCAAAAATGTAAATTTTCTGAGAAAAGGGAGCAATATCTTTATATTTGCATTTAAACCAAATTATACTATTTAATTCATTTGGCACAAAAAGAATTACCTTTATATTGAACTTCATTTTACAAAGTAACTGCTAAAATTAGAATACAGAATAACCAAGATGAACACATGTAGTGACAAACAGTATCATTTTATTAATGATTTATAGAAAAGAAGATGCAGATGGAAGCTTATTTTTCACCATGCAATCCACATAAAAAGGTTAATTGTGACTTTTTCTTATAGTTCAGAATTTATATCGCACAATTCAGACTTTTTTCCTAACAATTGTGAGATTCTCAATTGTGAGAATTGTGAGATTTAAACACAAAAATGATAGATATACATTTAGAATTACACACTTTGATTAAAAATATTGTGAGATATAAAGTCGCATTTAGTATTTAGCTTCCAAAGATGGAGCAGTCTTATTTGATCACTGGATCTTTTATTTAGATGAATCATCTGAAAGAAACTGATTCAGTAGGATTTCCGAACACTGCATTCAACATTTGTGAAAAGCAAAAAAAACAAAAAAACAGTTTTTTGGGGAAAGCTATTGTAGAATCAGCTGAGCTATAGTGTCACGCTAGCATTTAGCTTTTTAAACACAGGTTTTTCGCACGCTTTTCCACTTCCTTTCAGATACAGTGTATGGCCTAATCCACTCACCCTGCAAGTATGTGAATGCAAATGTTACCAGCTACGATATAATGCAAAACCTTTCATTACAAATATGTTAATTTTCTGAGTAAAGCTCATGCATGACTTGGTTTATATCTAATTCACTGACTTTCAGGCATTTTAAGTGTCCAAATACTTCATTTTTTGTTGCATCCGAAGGATTTCAGAGCAGCAGAGACTGTGTAAATCATTCATTTTTTGCAGTCTTAGCTCCAGTGATGAGGAGTATTAGCACACAGAGACAGATGACAGATGCAGTAGGTAGGTGGAGTGTGGCAGACTGCCTGTTTCAGGACTCCACGGCTCACGCTCTCACTTACTTATGCAGTGATAGAGAATGAAGCTTACTGTAATTGACTGTAATCAACTCTACACATACACATAGCCAGGCCAGTACAGAGCCAATGGACCCTGCTACAGAAACATTTCATTACAGCAATGATGGACTGCTAATGAAACCATTTAATGTATGTGAATTAATATGTGTGCATGCTATGAAGCGTGTTTTGATGAATAGGTAAAAGAACGCATTCATCTTTCATAAAATACAAATATGTATATTTAAAGACTTACTTATGCCATGTGAAGAAATAGTAGGTTTGATGTTTTAAAGACAACATTTAAATATGAAATAATTGTATTTATTATAATTAACATTGTGTTTTGTACTAAAGGCTAAAGAAATATGATCTGTAAATATTTTCAGTACTATTAGATATTTACCCGGAGAAAAACATTTTCATTTCCATTCAAATTAATTTATAGACTGCTTAGAAAAAAAAAATAGATTTTTTTTTGTTAAAAATACTGTTAAAACTATATATATATATATATATATATATATATATATATATATATATATATATATATATATATATATATATATATATATATATATATATATATATATAAATGTGTGTGTGTGTGTGTGTGTGTGTGTGTGTGTGTGTGTTGCATTTATGTTGTACTAAAGCAAAAGGTAATTATTAAAATATTGTTTAGGGGAAGATATTTATGTGCTGTTAGTATAAAGCTGAAGAGAGAGATTTTAATTTCCATTCACTGCTTGAAAAAATTAAAAATAAGAATAACTTATTAGGATTATTAAGAAATTAAAAGTATTAATTATTTTGGTTGTTATTAAATCATTACTGTGAAAAATATGGCTATCAATAAAATAAAGCACAAATGTGATTTTATAAAAACACTTAAGTGCATTTATTTTGTAATTTTACTGAATACAAAGAAAATTATACAAATATTATATAAGATAATTTATTATTTATTATTATATTTTATTTATTTAATTTTATTATAATTTATTAAGGTATCATTATCTGCAGCAAGTTTCTAAAGTTTATTACTTTGTGTCAAGAGTTTGTTCAAATCCCTAACCCTAAGTATAATCGATAATAATAGGGATGCTTTTAATCTTGAAGACTGTGTGTTTTTATGAGATCTGATTAAATCAAGCTCATGGGAATTGTGCATTAATAGTACAGGGCTACATTAGTGCAGTGATGGAGTGCTGTATCCACAGAGCTGAATTTATTTTAGAAGAAGACTCGCATGGCTCTAATTCATGTCAAATTTCCATATTTTCATCAAAACACTCAGGTGCACTGGGAGTGGAAAGATATTAGAAACATTCATTATCCTTTAAATATTATCTTAAGGAATTAATCAAATCTGTAGCCGTTTCTTTTTTTTTTCTTTTCTTTTTTTTTTTTTTTTATAAAGACTCTATTTAAAAAGACAGTTCAGTCAAACATGTTTTTTTTTTTTGCAGTTACCAAGATCAGTAATATCCAAATAATTTGTTTTGTTGTTTAAGTGCATTTCAACCACAAGGTAGAAAGTTTGAGTTTGTTTCCATGAAACGTTTCTTTAAATAATGCATGCATAAAAATTAAGTGTTTAAAATAACTAATGTGATGCCTGTTATTGAGTTCAGGAAAGATAACAAGTGTGCAAGATCCATTAGTAAAGCACTGGGGCTCTTTGCACAGATTATGCTATTGCATGACTGCAGCTCTGCATGTAAAAATGATTTGATATTGACAATTTCTTGTTAGATTTTCATTCATATTTTCAGCTTTTTTTTCATTTAAATGATCAATAATCAGTTTTGCTCGTAAAACATGCTTTAAAGTTATATTTAAAGTCTTCTGAAGCTATAAAATACTAGTACAAATGTTCAGTCATTATTCACTGACATTCAAATGTTTTCACATTAAAGCTGGTTTGAGATAATGGTAACAGCATCTGGCAGCGGTGCTTATGACTGTTTAGTGGCCTTCTCTCAAAAGCTGTGGGTTTGAGATTGAAGAGAGTTACAGTGGAGGGCATGTGTCTGTTCCAGTTAGTGCAACTCAACGTGGCAGTAACCCTTGAGGTTGTGCTTGTGCTCTTGCTTATCATGTAACTTGATGACATCCCTCCCTCAAGTGAAAGCTGCACTGTGTGAAACTGGGTTCACAAACTGGCTGAGTAGTCCTGGGATTTTCACACGTTTTGGATCCAAGGAGCATCTAATGGTTCCCCTACATAAAATAAATATAAAAGTAGATATGTATTTTAAGACCTATTTATACTAGTTGTGAAAGACAGTAAGTATTATTGAATAAAAAATATTATTTATAATTAATTATATTTTAATTATATAATATGTTCTATAATTTTAGATATACACTCTAAACTGTATAAATTAATTAACTGTATATGCATTAACTATAAGCAGATTAGTTTTTTACTTATAGGGTTAAAATAATATCCGTCTGTCTATAAACAAAAAATATTCATTATGATGATTTCTGAAAAAATATTGTAACTGTTATTGATTTATTTTATTATTAGAGTATTATTAGAGACATTTCCTGTAGAACCATGCTATTTGGCTCCAGGAAATTTCAAAACCTTAGACTAATTGTTTATTGAACTAATTTTAGTTTATTCTTTTATTCTGAAACCCATCCAGTTGTTTCTGAACACAAGAACACTTCTTATGTGACCAACTCATGAGAGACCTGTCTGATTGGAGTCAGGTAAACCAGAAACCAGCTTAATTATACACAGCTTGCCGATTGGTTGACTAGTCATTCAGACAACCCACAGACTATTCAATTATAAAAACAAAGTTTTGCACATCCCTAAATGCACATATATATGAAGTGTTGCCATCAGAATAAGGTTATGGGTTCAAAAGTGTTGTTGCTTCTTTGCAAATCCATGTATGAGAAGCACTTTTTATTTTTAGTCTTTCAAACGCTTCCCACATGGAGCTGCTGAAGTCTTTGTGGGTTAAGCAGCTCTTGAAGGTGAGCTTTAGAAATGAGTTTGATGAAGGAGTCTGTTGTTGTGTGAATTTTAATATCAGCCTGTGTCCGCTCCCCACTGACAGCGCATCAGAGTTGTGTAGCTTTAAGCTGTCTTCTGCACGTCTCAGGGTTCATTTTCACTCTGGCTTACGGCCCTTTTGCGGGATGACCTAGGTTTAGCCGGAGAGGATGTCTGCGTTACATTACTTATATGCAATAACATCCTCCACACACATGCTGTCCCTAATAAACCCTCTTTTTTCTCCCTTCTCTGCCCTTCGCACTCGGTTTAACTGTGTTTCACGCTCTCTGGCTGCATTTTATGCTCATAATCTGCTGTACTCTATGTCCTCGGTCTGTAGATCAGTGAGCTTCCAGGCTTCTGCTGTATAGGCCACCTGCTCATCTCTGTCTGGGACCGAAGGTGTGACCGGGACGGGCCGGCACACACTGACACACAGATCAGGCAGGTAAACACACGTTGTGTTGCATGAAAAGTGGGCCAGCACGTGCCTGTGTCTGTGCTGTATATTGTCCTCACTGGACCTCAACTGAGTCTCTTCATTATACACTGAAAAAAGTGGTGTGGTATTTACTTTGAAACAGTAATTTGCAAATAATTACAAAGAAATGGCTAGTAAAATTACATTTTTAAGTAAGAAGACATGAGATATCGAAGAAAAACTGCTTCAAAATTCACATTTTTGGTATGGGTATGTGCAGTTTAAGTTGCAGAACAAAACATCAAATTATTGTCAAGTAAGCTTATAAGACATCTGAGGTCTGTAATTTTCCATTAAAGAAATTAATATTTTATTCAGCAAGAATACTGTCAGTTGACTTATCGGTAATCCCCCCTTAGTTACTGTCGCTCACTCAGACAAACAAGCAGAGTTGCTAATTGTCTTACAATGACAGCTGTCAGTGTGAAAACCTTGTCCCAATATGTTTTTGATAAATATTTAATTTGGACTTAAATATGACATGGAGGGATATGTAACAGATTTTAAAATAAATATGTAAAATACAGATCTGCATTGCAAAGTGGGAGAAGCCTCATGTTAGGGTCGCCATGATCGCAATAACAACATCCCAGATCAGCACTGTTCATCTTACCACAGTGTAAGATTAAATACATTTACAAATAAGCAGTTTAATATGGAGAGGCACTGGAATGTAAAGCTTTGTTTATGTGTTTGTGACTTACACTGTGGGATGACGTGAGAAGAGTTCGCTACTTAGGTTTGTACCGTCACTAACTTTAACGTTAGCTAGTTTAAGCTAGAGATATACCTTGCTGAAGCACAAGATGTTATTAATGTCTGCTTGAGCGGATGAAAATTGTTTTTTAATGAGAGTTTGACAACCACAAAATGAACATCATTGGGGTTGAATGCTTAGGGACATTGTGCTCTGTTTTGGTGGGGTTTAGGAAATGGAATCCTATCAGGATACCTGGACACATCGGTTTACCATTTTTGTAGCATAAACCATCAAACCAATGAAAGCTTCAGATATACCAATGTTTCTCTATGGCGCTGAAACTTGTCCGAGTTCCAGTCCCCGTGCATCTGACACTCGATTGCCATTGGCTCATCTGCGTTCCAGGGGAGGGGCTTAACGATAGGTCAGTTGATCAAAAGTGAGAGATGTATAATGTTTCTAATATTTTTTTATTTATAAATAATAAATAAAATATAAATAAATGCTGTTCTTTTTAACTTTCTATTCACCAACGAATCCTGAAAAAAATATTAAGAAAGACAAATGCTTTCAATATTATTATTAATAATAATAATAAATGTTTCTTGAGAAGCAAATTGGCATGATTTGTGACACTGATAAGGTGACACTGAAGACTGGAGTAATGCTGAAAATTCAGCTTTACATCACAGGAATGAATTACATTTTAAAATGCTGTATATTTAAATAGAAAATAGTTGTTTAGAATTATATTAATATTTCCCATTTTTTTTATTTTTTTTATTCATAAATGCAGTTTTGGAGACGATAAGAGACTACTAACAAAACCGTCATAAAATCTTACTGACCCCAAACTTTTGAATCTTAATTTACATTTTAATAATAGAGTTGATTTCTTCTAGCATTTTAGCAGTGTTACAGGAATGACTAGCAGGTTTAATCTGCTGTTCTCCCTTCTGTTGCTTCTCAAAAAAGTTCTGTCCGTGTGCCAGCACAAATGTTTTGCGTGCGTCTGCGCTGCGATGGTAGCCCAGGTATGAATGTTAGCGCCAGGCCTCAGGGTAATAATTCAATGACACAGTTCTCAGTCTATCTCTGGATTGAGGACAGATCACTATAATTATGCTTCATCTCTCAGGACCCAAATCACGACCCGTTTTCTCTCAGTGGAGCGCCCCACACGCATCAAGACATATAAAGCAATACACTAAGGAGCAATGCAAGAAAGTGCGCGCGCACACACACACACACATGAATGATGGCTGTGTCATGTGTTTATGCAGACACAGATGGGAAATATTGTTGCCCCAGACTGTCAGTGATTTATTCAGCATGTGGAATATTCCAGTGAAAGGAAAATACGGTACAATGCAAATATTCAAACTTCATTGAGGCAGTGCTGCACCTCTGTACTAGTTTTGACAGTTTCTCTGGAGGTAAATGTAAAATAGATCCAGGAGGACAGGACGGGCTGTGTTCAGAATGGGATGCAAGCTTACTAAATGTGCTGTATTAAAAAAAAAATTGTATGTGAAATATACAACGATTAATGTTTCAGACATTTGTATGCTGCATTGTTGTCACATGGCTTCATCTTGTTCAATATACTGTATAATTCAGCGAGTGGAGTTCAGTTGTCGTCTTAAAGGGATAGTTCACCTAAAAAGTTTCAGACCTGAACAAATTTCATTCTTCTACTTCTACTTAAAAAAATAATTTGAAGAATGTTGGTAACCAAATGGTTGCTGGTGGCCATTGAACATTGAAAAAAAAAAAAAAAAAATTTTTTTTATATATATATATATATATATATATATATATATATACATACGTATATATATATATATATATGTGTATATATATATATGTATATATATATATATTAAGTGTATATATATATATGTATATATATATATATATATATATATATATATATATATATATATATATATATATATATATATATATATTAGGATCTGACAATTTTTGGCCGAGATACAACTATTTGAAATCTGGAATCTGAGCGTGCAAAAAAAAAAAAAAATTACTGAGAAAGTCACCTTTGAAGTTGTCCAAATTCTTAGCAATGCATATTACTAATCATAAATTAAGTTTGGATATATTTACGGTAGGAAATGTACAAATTATCTTCATGGAACATGATCTTTACTTAATATCCTAATGATTTTCGCCATAAGAGAAACATCTATAATTTTGAGCCATACAATGTATTTTTGACTATTGCTAAAAATATACCCCAGCGACTTAAGACTGGTTCTGTGCCCCAAGGTCACATTTTAGCATTTTCTGTCTGTAAGATGGTAACAAATAATAATAATAATAAATACTTTTATTGAACAAGAATGCGTTCAACTTAATTTATAATGTATAATACAAAAAAAAATTTATTTTAAATAAATGCTGTTCCTAAACTTTCTATATATATTAAAGAATCCAGGATCGCAGTCTCCACAAATAATATTAAGTAGCACAACACTGACAAGTATTTATTTAGCAAAAATCAACACATTAAAATGTTTCAGAGGGATCATGTGACACTGAAGACTGGAGTAATGATGCTGGAAATACAGCCTGTATTCCATACAGGAATAAATTACATATTAAAATATATTCAAATAGAAACACTTATTTTAAATATTTCAAAATTACTGCTTTTTTTATCAAATAGATGCAGCTTTGGTGAGCAATGAATTTAGAAGTGTTTTGTAATATCTAATATCATTTGTCTCCCTTTTTGTGAATGCTGTCTCACTTTAAATTTTTATGAGCTTCCAAAAGAGAGAGACAGAGATTGAGTGGAGGCTGAGAGACAGATGGATTAAAGATGGAGGGGGGCTGTGAGAAAGGAGGCTGCCAGGGAGTTTGTTGGAAAGTTGGATCTCATTTTTTAGCTCGTTCTTTTTGTCTGATATAGGGCTGCATGATTATGACAATACTCATATTTGTTGATTTACTTACTGCAATCACAATTATTAATTTCAATTGATAGTATTTATATTAAATGTGCCCTTGTTGATGTTTTCATTTATTGCATTGGTTGATATGGCTGTTTTAGGCTTATACTAACACTGAGCAGAATGTATGTACCATCATTCATAAGCAAAAGTTGTAAGTTACCAATAGCATTGTAAAATTGTGATTATGATGTAATTATAACAATTGAATCCTTCATTTCTTATTCAAGGGACCTAATTCTCTAAATCAAGTTCAGTAACAATTGTAAATTTTGCACAATATATTCTTCACATAGTTTTCAAATAACCTTAACCATATATATAAATTAAGCCTTTTTAAAAATAACTTTAATATTATTAAAATTAAAGTTAATATTTAATAAAACCTGTATATATTGTACTGCATTTTACAAAGTAGAAGTGATACTAAAGAAGTAGAAGTGTTACTAAAAACTACACTTCACCGATATTATTTTCATTTCATTTTGCTTCCTTTAATTAAATTCTGAGTTACAATTCTCTACTGTATCTGTCACTTCAGTTCAAATCTCGATGGCCCTGATTTACAAATAACTTTATTTGCTTGTGCTGCGACAGTTTCCATCAAAACTGAGCTCATAAACCATCATCCTCTGATTTCCACATCTTCTCATTCACTCATCAGATCTCTGATGTCATATACATACTATGAGCTATACATAGCGAATGGAGAGAGCGAAAGACGGAAGAGAGAGAGAGAAAGAGAAACAGAGTATTTCATGGATGGCTAAGTTGCTATGGGAACAAGAAATGGTCTCTCTTTTCTCTCTCCCACACGTTTTTGCACTCTCTCTCTCTCTCTTTCGTTCAGTTCTATCCGTGTCTTCCATACCTCTCTCGTTCCCCCTCTCTCTCTGATCATCTGTCTCTTTAACACTCACTTATATTCTATTCTTTTCCCGGTCGTCATGGCAATAAGCTGGGGGTGTGTGGGTGAGATCGAGAGAGAGAGAGAGAGAGTGGGTGTTTCGGAAGTGACATCTCTTGGGCAGTAACCTTGTTTCCTGTATGTAGATTAGGGGGGCGGGAGCTGTAAAGTGCAAGCTACAGTGACGCCGTGTGGAGGATGCGGCGAGGAGACGAGCAGGTAGATGTGAACGCTGCTTCAGGAGCTTCCAGTGATCAGTGCTGCCTCTCTTTATAGAAATCCAGTGTGCAGTGGGAATTATCAAAGGGAAACCACGCTTAAATCTCTTTCATATCTCAGCTCTTTCTCCTAGAGAGCAATGAGATTAGACAACTCAGACGTTTGCCAAAAAACAATGTAACAAATGACAGTTTTGTGGCTTTTCTAGACAAGGATGTCTGTTAGCATTCCCTTTCACCCTAATAGAACTTAGTGCAGGACCCCCGAAGTTACGTGAGATCTGTTCTCTTTGCTAATGGGAACCACTAAAGATTTGAATCAGTCATCTGAGCTGTGATGTCAAAAGCAAATGTAGGAAAAAATGTTGGTCTGGCTTTTAAGAGTTAACTGAAATACAACCAAAATCAAGGAACATTATTTTTTTTGTCTCAGGATGGTGTAGTTATAGCATCAGCCAGAAGGAGCTAACCATGGTGTGAACCATAGACAACAAAAGATGTGCTATTTTAGCCTTTCTGAAAGCTAGCCAATTAGGAACATTCTCAAGCCGTCAGTCTTTTATCATGTTTGCTGGCATCTGATTGGCTGAGATAGCTTTGGATGGTGGGCTTTTGGAGAGATTATTTAAAGATTATTTACTTTTAGCAGTTTCTTTTCTCGGTGTTTGCTCAGATTTTCTGTCAAAAATCTTAATCGGAAACGTATTGCCTATTAGTATTGATATTTATATATCTCCAAATGAGCTTCAGGAGAAACATCAGAGACAAAGACAATATATACATCTCCAGAGCATCCTCTAAGAAATACCATTCGATTCCTGCTACTGCTGGATGACACATTCCTGCCTTTCAAAGTCCATTAGGATGTAAGGTCACATGTCCATCACAGTATGAACACAGAAATGCTTTTGTGCATGCATCAAAACATGAACTTTCAGCCTACTGTAAAACACACTATTGACATCTACTAATGCAACACAGATATGATTCTGAAACTTGGTTCTACTCTCTTTTCTGTGCATGCCTGAGGCATCTGGAGATACTGTGTGATTTATTTTTAGCTCTATTTGGAATGCAGCGATGTGAATAATCAGTGCTTCTCCTGTTGGGCTGTGTAATGACAATGTGAGACTGACCCATCCTCAGCCTGTTCCTCATGTGCATGGGACACATCAGCACCCACAGACCACAAAAGAATAGTAACACCCTCTCAGAAGTGTGCTAGCCAATGAGACCCAGCACTTGTGATGGAGAACAAGAAGAGGCACCTGCAGCGTTTGTGTCTGCGATGTCAGAGGTGGTGCATGGGCTGAAACGGATGCATTTGGAGAACAGTTTCTAGTTAAACAAAGCCAATGTTACTGAAGAGCTTACATTACTCTTACGACCCAAAGCCTCTTTCCTAGTTCATTCAGAAGGTTCATTCCAAAATTGGTCGTCCAGAAATCATTAACCATGGGGCACATCAAAGAATAGTTCATCCAAAAATTTAAATTAGCTGAAAATGTACTCACCCTTTAGGCCAACCAAGATGTAGATGGGCTTGTTTGTTCATCAGGACAGATTTGGAGAAATTTTGCATTGCATCACTTGCTCACCAATGGATCCAACACGGTGAATGGGTGCCATCATAATGAAAGTTCAAACAGCTGATAAAAACATCACAGTAATCCACACCACTCCAGTTCTTCAATTAACATCTTGTCAATTGAAAAGCTATAGATTTATATAAAAGAAATTCATCTTTAAGGCGTTTAAACTTTTAAAAGTGTCCATGATATTGCTTTTTCTTGTTTTCTGACACGGGAGAGAAATATGCACAGATAAAGCACTGTTTACAAGCAAAAACAGTCAAAAGGGTTTAAAATAAATTTGTCAGTTGATTTGATGTGAGAGGACAAGAGAAGACTGACATTTTTGAAGCATTATTATGGATTATTGACTGTTTTGAAGCACATTTAAACACTGTAGTCTTGGGCTACATCTATATAAATCTGGATACATTTAAAATGCTCTCCAACCACATTAGCGCTTTCAAGCTTTTTCCAAAAGTTTTTCAACCACACTGAAATGTCGGAAAACGCTAAATTCACCTTAATGGGCATATGTAAAACCTCATAAAAGCTCACCTAGATGATACAGACAGAACAGACACAAGTTCTCACGCAATTCAGCAGGATCTTTATATTTACAGAAATAACTGACTAGCCTCGTCCATTTCTCGCACACTAATGTTTGATCTGATGTCTCATCCTTTTAGTACTGTAATATAAAGAGTGTACAAAATAAGTATCTTTAGCAATAGTGTGATAGTGAATTGCACATAACAGACAGTTAATTGCATAAACATAGATGTCTATTGGTAAAACATGCATCACATGACTAAACATGCGTCATCATTTTCAAAAGCCCTGTTTTCACACTACGTATGTGAAAAGTGCATATTCAAATTAATCAAACTTTGTGGAGCGTTTCCAAAAAACTCAGTTTTTCTTGACAAAAACACTGTCTCAGTGTGAATGTAAGGCTAAAACAGAGAGGAAAAATATGCATTTTAAAACAAAAATGTCACTTTCACCTCACAAGATTTGAATTGGTGGACTGAAGTTGTGGATTTATTGTAATGGTTTATCAGCTGTTTGGACTATAATTCTGATGGCACCCATTCACTTCACCATTCACTTCACTTCATCATTCACTTCAGAGTATCCATTGATAAGTAAGTGATAACTGATTCTTTCATTTTATTTTGTCACTTCTAGTCCTCAATATTCATTCCATATTTCCTGTCTCAGCCTGTCCTTACGGACAAATGTAAATGATAAAGTGGTTAAACAAGGGATACATGAAACAGAGGTGGATAAACACTAACATATTGTACCTTGTGTTAAGTTGCCATAAAGTGACTTCACATATTCTCTGCAACTAAATCTTTCATATTCTATCTCTGTGAAGTCTTTAGTTGTTGTCATGAGCAGTTTCTTACATGGCGGCGGAGAGTGCTGTTGAACAGGGCAGCACAGGGCAGCTCCTCCAGCTCTCCAGGACTTCTTGTCAGGACGGAGCTGGATGTGACAGGCTATTTCTATGGTGGAAAAGATTTCAGCTGGCTTACTGTCAAGCGGGGAGCCCAGCGCACTGTAGTGAGTTTGTTGTTCGTCCCAGCGGTGGGGATACAGTTCAGAGCAGCGGCGCAGTACTCTGCTTGCTGTTTTGTTTGAGTTGTTTGGTGGCATGCTGTCATGTTAAAGAAATAGTTCATCTTAAAATGAAAATTCTGTCATTACTTAGTCTCATATGTTGAATCTAATGGACTACTTATGTGGTTGTTGTTGTTGTTTTTGTGGTGCTTTATGGATCAAGTTTTTTTACTTTTAAAATTTTTACATTTTCTTTTGGTCACAAAGGCTGTATATATATGATCAAAAATACAGTAAATCATGTATTATTGTGCAATATTATAAACATTTTTAAATAACTGTCTTATGTCTTAAAATATTTTAAAATGTAATAAACATTTTTAAATAACTGTCTTATGTCTTAAAATATTTTAAAATGTAGTTTATTTCTGATGCAAAGCTGAATTTCTCAGTCAACAGTGTCACATGATCTTTCATAAATTATTCTAATATGCTGAAAAAAGTGCTGTTTAATATTTTGTGGAAACCTTTTTAAGGCTCTATGATGAACAAAAAGTTCAAAAGAACATTTATTTTAAGTAAATCTTAAGTAATTTAAATGTAACATTATACATGTTTTACTGCCACTTTTGTGTAAATTAATGTAAATTACAAATGTAAAAATTTAAATTTAGAACCATAAAAAACATTTTCATTACTTGAAATAAAATAAATGTTAAATGAAATAAAATAAAAAAATAAAAAGGTTTTTATTTCCGCTATTTTCCATTGTACAATTTTTTATATTTTTTTAAATGTAATTTAACTTGTACTGAAATAACTAAAACTGAAATAATAATAAAAAATCTATCTACTCTCTAAAATAGATCTATCTATCTATCTATCTATCTATCTATACACATACAAAAATTACTAAAAATGGCAAAAACAAACTACAAGAAAATTACTTAAATTTTACAATTAAAATGAGAAATAAAAAACAAAAACAAAAATATTGATAGAAATAACAGTATGATACTCAATAGTACTTCAATATAAAAGACATCTCGCTGTCTGAAGGATTTCGTTTGTGCAGAAGTATTATTTGAAAGCAACTGGACTTTCTTTTCCATTTGCTGAAGACGTTAGCTACAACAGATAGAAAGCAGAAAAATGAAAAGCTCAACTGTCTGTGCATAAATTCTAGCAAACATACGGCTGCTTAAGTCCAGTGATCTGTTTTGTAAGTGCCTTTCCCTGTTGTTCTGGAGTGCTTGGAGGAAATCTGACAAATGTGTGTGTGAGTCTGGACAGAAGCGTCCTGTGCCGGTCCAGCATCCCTCTGATGCTGCCACCATCTGTCAAGGCTGTTTCTGATTGGCTGGAGGTTCAGAGGGTAGGAGTTCTGAATATTGACTCTGAGCTGTAGTTTTTGGAGCGAAAAAGAGTGGGAGACTCGTCCAGTCGTGGGTTTTATAGAACAGGGATGAAGTAAAAAAGTCAAAGGCCACTGTAATCGCTTTATTGCACTCGCCTTGGCTGACAGGGCCAGAGCTGAACATGTGACAGCTTAACATCTCGATTTAGAACTTGATGAAACTACAGTGCCGTCAATATCAAAATCTGCACTTTATATACATGTTTACAGTCTGAGGAGAAAGACTGTCTGTAAGATACAATTCTGGGTAAAAATGTAGTTCAAATGTACTGTATTGTTTATGTTTGAGTAAAGCTGTGTTTGCTGTGAGGCCAAGCACCAATTGTGTATGTGTCTGTTGTTGTTGTTGTTGTTGTTGTTGTTGTTTCTGGCTGGAGTCCATGACAGCCCATGGAACCTTATGGTTAAAAATTTGTAAATTGGGAGCACTGATTGGGGAGAGTTTGACCAAATAATCTGACCCTAACGTTAATGTTGTTCCATGTACAGTCCATTTACTGGCTGGTATTGTTTAAAAAAATCCCATAGGTTGATATAATGAGCACTTGTGAAGAATAGTTTATACTGGATTTGCCAAATTTTGGTTGAAAGTACAGTACCATACCAGGGTTAGTAATTATTATTATTATTATTATTTTAAATAAATGAATGTTTAATCAGTACGGACATATTAGAATTAATCAGAAGTAACAGTGAAGACATGTAATTAATATAATATTAATTGAATAATAATAACATAATATTTCTATTTAAAATAAATCCTGTTATCTTGAACTTTCTGTTAATCAAAGAATCCTAAAATATATTCTAAAAATTTATTTAAAAAGGAAAAATAAGCAATATGTGTTTTTTTTATATTTCAGAAACGTTTTTTAACCTGAAGTAATTCGCTGATAGTTCATATAAATCTTCAAAAGTCATCCTACAGCTGTTTTCCCCCTGCTAAATTTGATACTAGGACTCAAATGATTAAATAGGGCTGCATAATAACAATGGTAATGAATGTTTGAAATGATAGTCAAGGCTATTTTGTTCAGAAATTCATTTTGGTTAATAATCATGATTTATAATTTCTATTTATGTTTCATCAGAATTATTTCACTTTTTTGTAAACATAAATCTAGAAAGTGTTAACTCACATTAAAACTTCTCTCAAATGCAGAAAAAAAACAGTACAGTTAATTACAATTATTCAAAATTACCCTGTTTTCATATTAAAATAACCAAAAAGACTTGTATTCAGATCATCAGTTTGAATTTTTATTTTTTATTTTTTCGCAATGGAGGGAGTATTTGTGAAAGGTTGCCAGGTTGAGAAAATAAAGTAAAACACTGAGCAGAAATATAATGTTTAAAGGGATAGTTCACCCAAAACTGAAAATTCTGTCATTAATTACTCACCCCATGTCATTTCAAACTGCAAGACATTCATTCTTCTTCAGAACACAAATTAAGATATTTTTGATGAAATCCGCAAGCTTTCTGAACCTCTATAGACAGCAATGCAACTGAAATGTTTTATGGCCCTGAAAGGTGGTAAGGACATCGTTAAAATAGTCCATATGACACCAGCGGTTCAACAGTAATGTTATGAAGCTACGATACTACTTTTTGTGTACAAAAAAAAAAAAAAAACTTTATTCAATGTTTTCTTTTCTTCAGGGTCAATCTCCACTGAGTACCACTATACTGTTTATGCAGGGTCAAAAAACAAGGATTTTATTTAAAAAAAAAATCATAATTTGTGTTCCAAAGATGAACAAAGTTCTTACGGTTTTGGAACGATATGAGGGTGAGTAATTAATGACATAATTCTCATTTTTGGGTGAACTATCCCTTTAAGAGAACAGCTCTGATTGCGGTATTTAGCATCTGGCAACTCAAAGCATGTACGCTTGACAAATGTTTAAATAGCCAGCCAGCCAGCATCAGAAGTCGTGAGCACGATTAAAGTGCAATTTAAAATAGATTTGAAACTGCAATTCATTTTCCTGTAGTGCATCAATGAATTTCACTGTGAAAATGCCAGACATGAAGTTATGTTGTTATCGTAAGGTGGAAAAGCTTTTGCTTGATCGAATTAATCTTCCATTTATCCATTATGGAAGACAATGTTGTTCAAAGTGACTTATGAGGTATAGATTCTTCAAACTTTGTGGATGAATGTTTGGTACTAGCGCCACATACTGGTATAATGTTGTAAGTTCAGGTTGAATCTGCTTATAGACTTTGAACTAGCAGGAATAACAGCTTAGTTTTGTCTTGCATTTTAATTATTGACCTTTCTCCTCTCGTCCTCCTGTCCCAGATGCGAGGTATGCTGCCCCCCCCTCCTACCGACACCAGCCCTCCTTCGCTGCTGCTCCCTCCTACGAGCAACCCGACTGGAATCCTCGTCTGTGTGTGATCAGTGGAAATCAGCTCTACATGTTGGACCAGGAGGAGGTACTGGCAGCCCAATCACACATAATCAAGCACTTCCTTCCCAACATGTTCCTTACTACAGTTTGTGTGCTGTGCTGGGTGCTCATTTTACAGCCAGTTTACAAGGGGCTTTATTTCAGACTTTCCACAGCTCGAAACATATTTTGTTTCTCTATATTCTTTGGTTGATTTGCATCAGGAGTCTGGGAGTGTTGTATCTCGTAAACAGTATGTTAGTGTGCTTATGAGTCTTGGGCATTGTTAGGAGTTTGTGAATCATCCGTAGTCTGATTAAATACGTAATATAACAACAATATACAGAACAATGGCAACAATATCTCATCAATACATATTTTGTAATATATTTTAAGTAACAATAATTTTAATTTGTTAAAATGTAGTTTTATATATAAACTTGTGCACATAAATAATAAATTATGAATTAGCTATATATTGTTTATTACAATGTTTATATAAGAAACAGAAAAATTGCAACAAAAAAATATTTTTTAAATTTACATAGACTTTTAAAATAATATATTTTTGTTTTAAATTCCTGATAAATAATTTATTATTATTATTATTATTATTATTAGTTGTAGTAGTAGTAGTACTTTTAATAGTAATAATAATATTATCATTGTTATTATTAGAATAATAATGAGTGCATGATTTTAAATGTATTTTAATTTATTTTGAGTAGTTACTGTAATTACAGCAATTTTGTGTTCATCTAATTTTCATAAAAAAAACAATTTTTTATTTATTAAATAAATAGATTAATTAACCAATTAATTGTCTACTAATAAATTAATTATTAATTATGAATATATCAATGTTAAATAATTTGATCAATAACTGTATGTGTATATATGCATATACTGTATATACTGTTTGTGTTTATAGAAAATAATAATGATTACTGGTATAGAATTTCAGGTGCAATTTGCTTGGGTTGGGCAGTGAACATGAATTGCTTTAATACTTTATTTCTACTTTCTACTTATTAAACTTTATTAAGTACATCTTACAAACGTTATTAAAAATATTTTCCTCTTATCTTACCAGAGACACAATTAGCCGGATCTCATGCTCCCTCAAAAAAATAGTTACATGATGGCCCTGATCATATCCTGCTGCCCATATTCATCCAAAACAATTTAGCATTCTTTAAGTTCAGTCTGCCTGTACCTAGATGAAGTCTGTGTTTGTAATGGACACAGTGACTGACCTGTACAGCAGGTAGTGCTGCAGAGCACTGAGAGGCTCATTAATCAGACGCACCGTCCGACTAATTGCACCCGTCTTGTTGCATGTTCAGATAAGGCCACACTTTGAATAGATGTGAATCAGTGGTGACAGGCTAATGACTGTCACCTCTGTGAAGATGAGCATCATGAAATATTCATGGTTGTCACTCATCTGCTGCAGGGGACAGTTGCAGCCCTGTTTGTGTGTGTGAGAGTCTTCATTCAGGTCCTGTAGTGAATGACAAGCGTCTCCTCCGTGCAGACATTGCACTCTGTGAGTCCACAAGAGGAGATGCTTTTCTCTGATTGTTTTCAGGAGTTGTTGATGGCTGAGGCCACTAAATTCATTCGCAATCAGCTTATTCTGCCCTCACGTAACAACATTTATGTATCGTAAATTAATACACAATATTACACGTATAATACACAAATTGGTTATGTAGTGTAATTTTTTGGTAGAATTTTTCTATTATTATTATAGTATTTAACAAGCTTTTGATTTAGCTTTTTTATGCTTTCCTTTTGTATATTTCCAAATGTTTTGTGTGTATATATATATATATATTAGTTTTTATGTTTTAGTGTTTCACCATATTTTTACATTTTATTTTATTTCTGCTCTAATTCAGATAACTTATAAATATTTTTTATAGTTTTAATTTTAGTTAACAACAGGTATCCATTTTGTTTGCTGTCTAAAATTTATAGGACTTTCTTAGAAAATAAATATTAATAAAATAAGTAAAAATAATTAATAAAAAATAACAATAAATAATTCAAATAATATTATAATAAAATACATACAATTATATATTTTTATGTTTTAAGTTTTGATTTTAACTTTAGTTTGTTTTCATCATTTTAATGTGATTTTGATGAAGTGTTTTTTTATGTTTCACCTAATATTTAAATTGTATTATATTATAAAATATCTAAAACGTAGATTAATGCTAATATTCATATTATACTCTATGTATTAAGTGTGTATAATATGTATTAATAATAATAAATGTAATATGGAAAGGAAATATATATATATATATTAGATTTACAACTAATTTGAGTAATCGCCTAGATTCTTATACAACAATAGTAAAATTCAGGTAGATTTCAGTAACATGGTTGATTAAAAAATCTAGTGACTTGTTGCTGTCTTCAGAAGCAGCCTTTAGAGGGAGTGAGAGAGTCAGGAGTGATTTGCTGAAATGTAGCTAAATGCTAATTGATGTGGGGTGACAGTGGCCCACCTCCGACTTCACATACGTTCTGTGCACCAGCTCTCAGATAATATGGTTCTCGTGCGGATCCGTGCCACCGTGACACGGCGTTACGCAAGTAGGCCCAGAGCAAGGTTTCTCTGGCTGTGAGTGGGTGGCAGCCGTTCTTGTAGCTGCCCCAGGAATCAGGCTATGGAATCATGCGCTCACCAAATCACTCTCTGTGGCTGCTCACATCGCGCTGTTCAAAGATGTCACGGTAAATAAATTAATTAGTATGGACACAGTCAACAGAGAGCCTTCGCTCACAGCCGATGCTGTGACAGAACATGACAAGTCTTCAGAAAGAGATGTTAGCATTGTGGGAGTCTGTTTGAAAAGATTATGTAATGGATTCATGGGATGTGTCACGTGAAAACATGAAAGAGCTCATGAAATGGTTTTCTTCTCTGTAGAGCGCAACAGTGGCAGTCCAATTTGCATTGGTTCCAGAAGTATTTTTTGGTTAAAGAGTTAAGCAGTGAATCAAACCAACCATCTACAAGGAGAATCGTATTACAAACATTAAAGCAAGAAGTATTTGAAAATCAGGCAAAAAGACAAGGTTACAAAATTGTGTACTCGATGCTTTTAATGAGAGAAAGAACTAAAATTCCACGAAGCATTGTAAAGTGATAGATATATATATACAACCTTTGATTTAAAGATGTTGATTGTGTGTATAGAAACAACATATTTTAAGTTTATTGCAAAATAATAATTAAAATAAAATATAAAAATTATCATTAAAAATCAAGGGACATGAATGGCATTTTTCATCCAGAATTGATATGCAAGGTTAATTCCTTCTCTAAAATAGGTTTTAGTTGCTGTTGTTAGTCACAGGTAGAAAAGGACAGACCATAAATTTTTAAGCTGAAAAAGTTTGTTTTGTCAACTTTTAGAAGAGCTCTTTAAGCTTCAAATCTAAAATGAAAACTCAAATTTAAACCTCTTTAAACTGGAAAGAACACTGAAGCTAATAAGGCACTAACTATTTTTTGTTGTTGTTGTTGTAACTAACAACTATTCAAAAAAATTATGTAGTTTGGAATTTGGGACTTTTTCACACTTTATGTCACAAGAAGTAAAGTAGAGCTGCAGCGGGACAGGATTTGTTAGCAGATTGGACAGTTTTCGCTGCTATTTTGTTGTAGGTGGAGAATTAATTTCAATATATTTGTGGTGAAAAAGCAGCACATCCATCTATCTGTATCTTTCAACTGCCACATTTGACTGTATTTTCTATCCATAATTCAGTGATTGCACTATAAAAATGTAACAGGAGATAATATATCTCAGGTACAGTGTTCTCAACATCAGGATATAACCCGTAGCTGGTGTCTTCAGTGAAAATCATCCCGTGTCATTTATTACCAGAGCAGCTGGAACCTGACAGTGATGTGATGTTGATAGAAGCAGACAGATCTCATCCTTCTTCTCTTTAGCGTTGCTGTTTTGCAGCGCTGTCGTGGTGTTCGCGGGGCAGATCTGGGATGGAGCAGGATGCCAGCGGAGTCAGTTGAGGTTCGGGTCGGTCGGGCTGCCGGCGGGGTGCTGTCAGGTTGGGCTGTGATCTATTAACGCACCATTAGGACAGAACGGACCGCACACCTGCTGCTCTCCACCCCGTTTCCTCTCTCACCTGCCCCATCACACAGCTGGGCCAGTTCTGGCTGTGCTGACATATGGCAAACTCCCCTACAGCGCAGCATGAGTGTGTTTGCCAAACCTGAGCCCTGCCCAGAATTATGGGAATACACACAGAAAATGTTCTTGGGATCAAAACTAAATTCTAAATGCTGAAATCCTGAGACAGGTCCCAACGTTGAACATTTTAAAGGTGAAAGCAACACATAATCACCGTAGGATGCCCCTTATCTGCTATTGGTTTGACAAAGAGATAGTCCCGTCCTAAATACTTCCTGTTTTAAATACTGTGTACCCTGTCGGGTTCCGGAAGAAAAAAATAGAAGCCCATTTTCACTATGGAAAATAAATAAATAAAGTAATTATCACTAATTCTCTGGTAATTTTGAGTTTATATGTCACAATACTGACTTTAAGAGAATAACAATACTACTAATGATAAATACAATAGACACACAAAAAAAAAAAAAAACTAAAGTCAGAATTGTGAGATAAAGAATTCACAATTTTATTTTATTTTATTATTCCATGGTCAAAACAAAACCCAAAACATAACAAAAACAGAATTGAGAAATGTAAATTTAAAATTTAAGATGTATGAATACGAGATGTAAACTAATTGAAAAATATATATCTTGTAATTTATTTCTCAGAATGGAGAGAAAATTTTGCAACTACATTTTTTAATTGAATGGCAGAAACAGACTTTCAAAAAAAAAATTTTTATTTTATTTTGTTCATGAGGACTTTTAATCTGCTCATGAATTCTTTAAATTCTTAAAGTCTTAAAAAACAAAGAAACTAAAATATGAAAGAAAATTACTTAAGAAAAATATATATATATAAATGCATCTTGCACCATTAATGTTATAATATATTTGTTATCTATTGGTTTATATTTATCTATTGTTTTCATTTTGGTTATGTCATTTGTAGCGCTTCATGGAACTGTAGTTATTTCCATCATTGAAGTCTTGTACCTTTGTGTTTTTGCCTGATTTTCAAATACTTCTTTGCTTCAATTCAATGTTTGTAGTGTTGTAATTCTGCTTGTGGCTGGTTGGTTTGGTTCATGGCTTATAATTTTTTAACAAATACTTTTTTAATATCCATATGGTAAAAATAAATGTAACTAATTCTTAGGGCTGGGCGATATGGCTTTTTTCACACAGATTTTTCAGATTTTTTCACACCAAACCCGATTTTCGATTTTAATCGATTTTTTTTTTTCTATTTAAAAACAAACTACAACCGACAAAGAAATTGCTAAAACCAAATGTACTCTTTATTTTGTTCTGATTTTCACTTATGCAATTTATCTAAATTTCCCTTTGTGCATAAGTGTAACAGGAAACAAGCCTCGCTTGTAAACGAGATGGCAGGCACTGCCATTTTAAACAGTGAAAATGTAGCTTATCAGTTTTCTAATAATTTACAGTGACACAATGCACCTTCAAAATAAATAAAAAATAAAATAAATAAATACAATTAAAATAAATAAAATATAAATAAAAAATAAAATTGTGTGTCCCTCTTTGATAAAAAACTTTTGGTTAAATAAATGTAACCAAAATGTCAAAATTAGATCTATTACAAAAATACATACTTGTCACAGTGGTATTCATAAAGTGCTAACAAAACTTTAAACTCATTAGCGTTAGCATTACAGAAAGGTCTGATTTACGCACTGTTACAACAGTCATTGTTTTTTTCTTTTTTATATTTTTACATTGACATTTGAGTTCATGATTTTAATGTTGTTGTTTTTTGTGGCTCACTAGACAGACTGTTGATCTTTGAATAATCTCATCTGGTCACCCTAACGCTTTGGAACGTTTTGCTCTCTCCGCCATCGTCACTCTTTATTATTAAGCGTGAGTTTTCGTTCAGTTATTCGTGTGTGTGCGCCGCGCTCGTTCTTGGTGTGTGTTTGTGACTGACAGACAGCCTCCGCGGCGCGCATGAAAGATGTCACAGATCTCACAGACAAACTTCTTAATAATATTGCAAATTAGAAATGTTTGGTAAGATAACATGTGCACTATAACATTATTAAGGAAAAATACATAGTACATAATTTCTTTCCCTCCAGTACCGAAAGCAGATCTTACTGATACTACGGTCTTTCATAATTTAGCCCCGGGGCCAGTTTAATACCGGGTTTCGGTACCCATCCCTAAGGGGTTACTCGATGAAACTGTGCCTTTCTTTGGAACGAGCTCTGCGCTGTTAACTGTCATGTTGTCTGTGTGCGGCTGTAAGGAAAGCGGGGGGAGGGCGAGCCCACTATGAACTACGGAAGCCTAAGGGGAGAGCCCTTAGAAAAACCGATTTTCATTAAAAACAAATCGCCCTTAACGTCAAATTCGAGTTAATCGATAAAATCGATTTATCGCCCAGCCCTACTAATACTTCCAGAACTAAGGCAGCAGAAAAAGTTGAACACTTTAGAGCTGTATATCTAGTGCTGAGGCTTCTCTCCTCTGAGAAGCTGATCGTCGACCTGTAGCGGGTCCATCTCCACCTGACCTCGAACTCTCTGTGTTTTGTTTAGTGACTCTTCTGTGATGTTCCAGATAACATTGAACCAGGTGATTGCTGACCAGCTGAACTCATTCCACAGGCAGCCACTCACCTGTGTCCCACAGTTCCTGATGCATGCTGTAGATCTGTGTCTAATGGGTTCAGTTTCGTGAACATAGCATGATGGTAACAGGCCATGTTCTCTGGCTGCCTTAATGTATCCAAGCGTACTGTATATTAGATCATTTCCAATGAGCAGATGTGACCTTACATGCTGTGGCAGTGAATTATGAGTTAGAGGAAAACAAAAGCACAAACAAGATATTTGTAATATTCTAGACAGCTTAGCATTTAGGGAGAACTAATGGAGAATTTTGCATAAAGGTGAATGTAATTTCTGTGCCACCAGCAGTACCGAACCAGATAAAGTGTGTGTACTATACTTGTGTTACATTAACTGATTTTAATTAAATTTAATAAAATGTAAAAATGTTTTTTGCGTTCCTTTTCATCATGCATATGCATTTGCTGTAATCCATCTACAGTATCTATATTTAATTCCTCTTCTGAAGGAACACAAAAGTGTGTTTTGTAATGGATTTGCTGTGCTCTTCAATGTAAAGAAGTTGTACCTGCTTTTCTTTACCTCCACGTTCAAAACCTAAAACTGTGAAAAAGATGCATTTTCTGAACTATGGCACCTGCATTTGTTTTGTTCTATGCAATTTTTAGGAGAAACATCTTCGACAAAGTGCATACTTTATAGTGACAGTTAATTTGTGTTAAACATGCTTCTTCTGGTTTTGTGGATATGGACGCATTTGTCTTTAGCAGATATTACTGTAAGCCTAATAATTTACATTTAGTCAACATTCACTGCAAACTGACACATTGTTAATGGTGTGCACCGAGTTTGTCCTTAAAATGTATCTACACTGCCTGTGTAGCAGATTGTTCACATAAAAGGGCATGTGCGTTAATAAACAGTGATCTTGCATGCTTTCTAGTAAGTCATGAAGGATTCATTGGATGTTATGCATTTTTTATGCACTGATCCTTCCTGTAATTTCATTGCAGCTTGTCAGATATTTATTTTAAAGACATTGAAAGATAATATTTAGCTTGCTTTGCTCTGACAGAAAGCATAACGTAGACATCTATCATTTTTAAAACTATAAAGACAAACTGCAGCGATGCATCTTAAGATGCACAATACTGTCTTAAAGTCAGCTGTGTGAATCAGATGCTGTATTCTAATAAATCTGCTTTCTTCTCTGCATCTGAGTAGCTGGGCTGTGCATAAAACAGAAAGAGTGTCCCATAATGCAGCCAGGTCATGCAGCCAAGTGACAAGGCCACCCCTGAAACATTTAAGCTGCTTCCCTTAGGGCTCAGTGACTGATCCTCTCTTGCCCCGCTCATTTATCACCCCAGACTGTAGGTAATCGCTTCCTTCGCAGCCCTGCTCCTGATATCTCGATTGTATCTCCCTCTGGATAGCGCTGGTGAACACAGGAGAGACATCCATGCCACTAAACAAGCCCTGTGCAATTAGAAGGCAAACCTGCGCCGAGATGTTTTCCTCCATCTGCTTTCTGCGTTAAGAAGAAATCCCGTGGCATGCAGCCCCATACCGAGACTTAAATAAACACATTACACACACAAGTTTGCAATTATTTTCTCCCTTCACCCCAAGCACACACACACCATTACTTTATTATTTCAAGGATTCTCGTCTCAACGGGGCTTGTTGTTTTAATAGCGGAGGATTCCGACCGGTTTAGCGCAGAGCCCTGCAGCTTGCCGTATTGACCCCACGCTCTTTGTGCTGACCATATCTCAACTCTCCCGCAGGTTCATCCTTTGTTGATGCGCGAGCAGCGCTCGGAGTCGCACAGGAACAAGCTGCTGCGACGGACGGTCAGCGTGCCTGTGGAGGGGAGGCACCATCCTGAAATGGGTGAGTCACACACGTGCCGCCCTGCTGCTTAAATGCCATCACTGCGTGAATCCACTCCTGAGGGTTAAAACTTAATAAGAATTACTGTACAATAGACTACTTTAAAGGTTAGTTCACCCAAATATTTAAATACTGTTATTATTACTCACCCACATGTCGTTCCAAACCCATAAGACCTTTGTTCATCTTTGGAACACTTTTGATTAAATCTGAGCTTTCTGACCCTCCAGACAAAGCAATGCAACCACCATGTCCCAGAAGGGTAGTAAGCACATTGTTAAAATAGTCAATGTAACATCATTATGATATCATTATCAGTAGGGTTTCCATCCAAAGTTATGAGTTTAACTTGTGCGCAAAATAGGGAGATACTAGCACGAAGTCACATTACTTTTTTAATGCACAGGGAGGGATTTATTTGGCAAATGTGTTTCCATATCCCATTATTTACATTAACCCTTTTTCACACAGATCAAAAACTACCCCAAGCGTGCAAAAAAAAAAAAAAAAAAAAAAGATTTTTGCAGATCAAGGCCTGTTTATTTGAAATTCAGCATTCCATCAAGCATTTCCATCACTCGTTTCTGATGTGATACTACAAAATGCACATAAAAGCAGGGTGATGGAAACATAGCTAGTGTCATTAGAAGAAACTGTTTAATGGAAAAAGGTTTCTCATATAGCTTCATAAAATTACGGTTGAACCTCTGATGTCACATGGAGTGTTTTAACAACGTCTTTACTACCTTTCCGGGCCTTGAACGTGGTTCTGTTGCTGTCTATGGAGGGTCAGAAAAACCCTTGGATTTCATCAAAAACATCTTAATTAATTTGTGTTCTGAAGATGAAGATCTTACGGGTTTGGAACGACAACAGGGTGAGTAATAAATGTTAGAATTATTTTCGGAAGAACTATCCTTTTAAGGCAAGACACCCATGGTGAATAAGTTTGCCCTTTATATAATAATTGTAAAATAAAATTTGTGTGTATGTGGTTCAAATAACCATAACCCCATTGAGTTTTATTTCACAATTCTGACTTTTTTTCCCTTGCCATTCTGACTTTCTTTTGTTTTTTCATTTTGTCTCAGAAGTCTGTTTATATCTCCATTCAGACATTTCTTGCAATTTCATAAATATATATATATTACGAATTCCGCCTTTACATCTCACAAATCAGTTTTTTTTTCTCTACTGAATAAAAAATGTAAAAGGTAATTGTGACTTTTTATCTTTGAATTCTGATTTTTGTTCTTAATTGCAAGAAAAAAGTCTGAATCGTGAGTTATAAATTCTATAATGAATTTTAATCCTGTGGCAGCAAGGACAAACAGCTAGAGATAAAAAAATTAAAATCTCATGTTTTTTGACAATACAATGTTGTATAAAATCAGGCAGATGATATATAATCATACCCATCAGTAAAACTGTAAGTAAGTGCTGCTGAACTGATGATTTCTCAGAAAAACAACAACTGAGAAACGACCTTGAAAGGTATGTATTGAATTTATGTATTTTTGTTGAGCTAGTTGCAAGGCTTTTTGACATTGCAAGCTTACAAAAGTTGATGTACATCCAAGCCAAAATAAGGCTTATAAAGCAACTTTATTTAGCTTCCCACTGTTTGGGACGTCCTGTTTCCACTCGCTCTGATGTGTTGACATCTTTAATAATGCACCTACACCCTTACAAATAACATTTCTATAGCATCACTCCAAAACAGCTTTATTATAAAGAGTGTAGCATGTACTGTATCTGCACCTGGTGAATGTCTCATCCATGTGAGCTGTTGAACGAGGTGGCCCTCTGCTGATCACTCCAGACTCCTTCTGCAGTTTCCCTGACAACGATTTGGGATTCACACGGTTTCCAAGAAGCTGCCCACAGCTATATGTTCTGATGAATGTTAGCTATGCTCTGAGCGACACGGGGGCTCTATACCACCATATGCTTTCCAGAACGATAAGCCTTGAGGAAGATGAAATATTGAATGGAATTGATCTCATAAGAACGGTTTTAATTAGCTGAAAATGCGTGCTATTTGGGGGGTAACGTTCAGTGAAGTATAGATTCATTCTTCATAGCAAGATGACACAGTGACCTATTTTAAAGTCTTTTCCTCAGTGTGCTTCCTGCTTAGTTTGCACTATGTATAGACTTTCAGGATGAGACTACTTAACTCTGTTCCAAACCCCTCGCCGTCTGCTGTCTAAACACTGCAAACATCATTCTTTAATTAGTTAGTCATATAAGATGAAAAACTAAAAAATTCACATTTTAGTGAGACAATAGGGCAATAAAAGATAAACTTCTTTGAACAATACCAGTGTAAAGTTTTTTTTTTTGTTTTTGTATTTTATTTTTTTCTAAAGGGTCAGGTAACACTTAACCCATAAGTGTCTTAAGTGACTGCTGAAAATTTAGCTTTGCCATCAATGCCAGCAATTTTTTCTTTAAAAATTATCAAATAAAATAAAAAATTACAAAAACACATTTTAAAACAAACCATATATGTATAAATTATATATATTGTATATAATAAAAATGGTAATAATATTTTGCAATATTATTGTATTACAATATTACGCAGTATTTGTCATCAGACTTGGTAAGAATGAAAAAAAATTTGGACATAAAAAAAGCAATTATTAAAAATTTTGTTATGTATATTTTCTTATATTTATTCACATCCATATATATATATATATATATATATATATATATATATATATATATATATATATATATATATATATATATATATACATATATTCTGAACAAGTATAATTATCTTGTTTCAAGGACAAGTAGGTTTATTTTTACTTAAAAAAGGAACAGATTAAGATTTTTTGTAGTCCAACAGAAGTGTACGAAATCCTGTCTTTGCCACCGTAATTCACCATGAGAGAAATGCGTTACTTAGTATTAGAATCGGCTGTATTATTATACTACATCACACATGTGTACATTAATAACACATCATTGCAAAACCATGCCTTTTAGCATTGATTAGGCTACTGTTAATGTTAAGGATGCAGACTTGAGTGTGTAATCAGTGTTTAATTGCATATGTTTGATTATCATGTCAGTGTGTAAATGGTTCTCAGAATATGGTTGTAATTATATTTCTTTATTGTTCCTTTAGACCATTAATACAGAGACTGTATCATTGCCAAAGAATAACTGGTGCAGATGACAACCCAAAGACTGTTTAATAAATGCATCTTTGTGAAGAATCCCTGATTCTCTTACTGGAATCCTGTCCATATTTAGCCTCAAGCAGCGTAATAAAGAGTTTTAACGTGACTCCCAAGAAGTTAGACAATGACTTGATCATTTAATAAGCTGTTAGATATAAAATCTAATAATAAAATGACTTCTGCTTTTAGGAATAAGATGCTCTGCTGCCTTATACACCTTATATAGTAGTTATGTATGTATATATATATATATATATATATATATATATATATATATATATATATATATATATATATATATATATTATAAGGTAAACTGTGTAATTCCAACCTGATCTCACGGCAATTCGTACATTTTTCACAAGGTGGCTTATTCGTACGAATTTGTACGACCACACTCGTACAAATTCATACGATTGTTGCCAAATCATATGTATTTTACGAGTTCCACAATTCATATGAACTTGTACGAATGACCTACACCTAACCCCGCCCCTAAACCTAACCGTCACTGGGGTCGTATAAAATTGTACGAGTGAGGTCGTACAAATTCGTACGAATAAGCCACCTTGTAAAATACGTACGAATTGGTCGTGAGATAGCGTTGGTAATTCCCAACTCTAGTGTCACTAAAACAAAATGACACATATACATTTCAAATACCTTTCCTTTTCCGTAAGCAATCAGATAACCCCGCCCCCGTTCACACTTTTGATTGAGCCAGAACTTGACATATCAAAGCACAGAGCAAAGTTGTGAAACCACCACAGAGAAAAAAAATCAAACACATGGTTTACTTATAATTGTTCCTGAACATTAAAGTGATATACAAAGTGTTTTAACATCAGAAATTAACACAAGAATATTTGGCTTTAAGCAGCTCATATGGTCAGAAGCTATTTGCTATAAAAATAATTGTAAAGAAAATTCAGAAAGCATCTGTTTGTGTGATTGGAGTTATATGTTTGGAATTAGCATACGCTCCCCGGTGTAGTCTGTTTGGTTTTTGTGTTGCCTTAGGCATCAGAATTAATTGAAGACTAAGTAATAAACAAGCACTTAAAGCTTTGGTTTAATTTTGGTTGTTAATTGCAATTTACGTTTTGTAAGCAAATCACCACTGCGGTGCTGGTTCTTTGTGTGGCGAAATCTGAGAAAATCACCTTCAAGGTAGTTTTAAAAAATAGTTAATGAAAATGTACACCTCCTCAGGGCATCCAAGATTTAGATGAGTTTGTTTATTACTACAGATTTCTGGTCCTCTTTAGTGAATGGGTGCCGTCAAAATGAGAATCCAAACCACCATCACAAGTAATCCTACAACCATCTAAAATATGAGTCATCTATCCATAATATTGCTTTCTCCAGTGAAAAAGTCAACTCATCTGAATCGGGAGAGAAATATGCATCAATCACCGATCAATCTCTGTCAAAAACAGTTCTAAACAAATATTTTGGAGGATTTATATTTCTTTCTTCTGTAAAACAGGAGACGTTCACGCTTGTGTGTAATTCAAGAATTCAAAACTTTTTTGGGGCTATTGTGCGGTGCTTTTATAGCATTTCCTTTGGCGGTGTACAGTATATCCCCATTCACTTTAATTGTGTGGTGGAAGCAGCTTGTACATTTTTAAAGTCTTTTTTCGATGGCCAAGAAGAATATAATACAGCTTTGGAACCACTTGAGGATGAGTAAATGATGACAAAATGTTCATTTTGGGACTCAAATAAAAAATACTGTTCATAGTAATAGTTAAATTCAATTTCATAGCACATACTGTAAGAAATTACATCTTGACAAAAACCCAACTTGACAATACCCAGCACTGGCTATTATTATGAAAATAGTTCCAGGCGAAATGAATTACTGTGATGTGGCAAGATATATAGTCACATGAGAAAATGAGTCATGTTAATGAATAAAATTCCCTGTGTTTGGGATGGAAGAGCATATTGCTCTCAGCTAACTAACAGCGTGTGACTGGGCAAAGATTTTGAAACGAGACATTAGTTAGTGTATTATGCAGATGACTTCATCAGCATGCACTAAAGAATACACGTCTGAAGGGATCATTTACCCACAGATGACAGTTGTGTCATTATTTACTCATTCTCATGTTGTTTCATGAACCTGTATGCTGTAATTCTACAGAACTTACACAGATTTTACTATTTGTTTTTATACAACAACACTGATAGAAAGCTATAAAGCTCTGAAAGGACAAAATACACCTTACCTCACAAGTAGTCCAAGCAACTTATACATATTGAGTGTTTTGAAAGTCATATGATAGTTCAAAGACTGAAATATTTAAGTTTAATTCTTCTTTACCAAAGCTGTAAAATTGAAAGTGATTGCATTCTAATTAAAAAACAAAATGCAAGTTTTTAACAGCAGGTTTGATGTCATTGAGATAACTAAGCACAATGTGTCAGTTCATACATTACAGTGCAAAAGTTTTGGATCAGTAAGATTTTTTTTAGAAATTAATTATTTTATTTAGCATGGATGCATTAAATTCATTAGGAGTGACAATTTGTAATGTTACTAAATGTTTCAAATAAATGCAGTTCTTTTGAACTTTCTATTACTCAAGGAGGAAAAAAAAAAGTTTCCACAATATTAATCAGCGCATCAACTCTGATGATAAAAAAAAAAATGTTTCTTGAGCAGCAAATCAACAAATTAGAAAGATTTATGAAGACTGGAGTAACGATGCTGGAAATTCAGCTTTGCATCACATGAATAAATTACATTAAGTGCATTTTTTTTAAATGGCATTTTTGTCTTCATTATGCTTCTGAAGGTGTAATATTAAATAGTTTTCATAACATCATAAAAAGAACATTCAGTGCTTGTTTTTGAATCAGATTGTCTCTTTATGCTGAGCTCACAAACATAATCTTACTGCTGATGTGAGTTTTATGTGCTCAGAGGTCTGGATTTAGTTAAAAACTAGTGCTGCAATATCTGGTCAGAAATCCAATGCTTATATTTGTTCAGATTCTCCCGCTGATTGGCTTTCTGTCTCTCTTCCTGTTTCTGGCAAGTCTTCATTTCATTTTCCAGAATTTCATTTAATGGAAAGATTTCTTTGTACCTGCAGGATGCCACATGCGAGACTACAGTTTAGTGTGGCCTGTTCTCTTTTCTTCACCCTTTCTTCCTCTGTTCCTCACACATGTAACAACATGAATTATTGATTCAGAACATAGGCAGCTTTTCCTCTGACAGAATGAACATCATGCAGTGTCTTGAGGATGGAGTGGCATGAGGAATTTCTCTGCCGTTGTTGGGCTGTAATGCTTAATAAATGCCATGCTCGCTCATATCCCCTGTGGCAGAGGGTCCACCTCCTCATGTGCCTTCATGTCACGACGGAATGATTGTATTCATTAGATGAGAGCACATAAACGCCACCACAATGTCATGTGGGATTTTCTGTCTACTGAGTTCAATTCCAGGAAGCAAACTGGTATGGGTTATAGTATGTTTTAAATAGTTTGTGTGGATTTTGTGTATTATAATATTACTTTATTAACAACTTTTTAGATTCCTACTTGAGTAAAAGTTCAAAAGTATTTACCTTGCATACTGAGTATTAAAAGTAAAACTACTTTATTAAAAATATAGTTTGCCACATAAAAAAAATGTATTCCAAAAAGAGTGCTAATATTAAAATATTTGCATTACAAAAATTATTAAATATTTACATAAATATATTTTAATTAAAATTTAAGTTTAAACGTATTTATATCATCTGATATATTTAAATTACAATTATCCATAATTTATTTTCATATTGAAAATGTTAATGCTCATTGAAGCAATATTATTTTAGTATTATTGAAAAACTAATATTTATAATTGTTTTTTATATTCTTCGTTATTTAAATTTTAGATAAAGTAATTTTGTAGTTTTTAACTAAATACTGTGACATTTTTAGTATTTTTTTTTCATTTATATTGAAGTAAAATTTAGTTATCTAATTAATTTTTATTTAATTTATTTTAAGCTTTTATATTTTCAGTTTCATATTATTGTTTTTTAAGTAACAATTAATTTTTTTAACAGTTTAATTTTACTTTAACTATAATAATCCTACCTTGAAGTACATTTTGTAATATATTTTGCCATTTAAATTAGATTTTCAATTTGAAAAGCTGCATAGTTTAGAATGTTTTTTTACAAATGTAAAAAAAAAAATTGTGGGGCAGTTGGATTTCTTCATCCTCGTGCTCACATTACAGGGGCAAAACAACCACTCACTGTGATTATACACACTCATCATTATATTTTAAGGAGGTTTATTTAGCTTCTTCACAGTGTGAAGGAAAAATTTGTAGCTTGCTTGCTTAAAATGTCGATCAGAATCTCCAGGCAGCCGGTTGCTTTGACAGTGGGCTGAACAAACACAAAACTGGTAAACTGTGTTCCCACACGGCTAGCGTTCTCACCTACCAATGTCTGCCTTCAGCAAATCAGTTAGGGCAAACGTCTCAAAGCAACATTAATATTCATGACCCAAGACAGAAAGTAAACTCCTGAGGAGAGAATATGTGAACAACAGGAGCGAATGAAAGTTGTTTTGGACAAAAAAATAATATTATATATTCACAGTTGGACAAGTGTTTCAGGCTGAAATATTAAACATTTATAAGAAAAATGAGTGACTGAGACTTTTACTGGCACTTTTGGCATATTTTTTCATTCAGAGTTAGTAATGTCTCAACCTATTTAACAACGAATTGCGTTTTCTTTTTTTCGGGAATTTAGTGGCGGCAAAAGTAAAAGTATAATATAAAAAATAAATAAAGTTACTCTGATAAAGCACAAATACTAAATTACTACATTTTTACACATGATGTGAATGCCACCTTTATAATTTATGTAATTTTTGCATTTGCAGATAGATAAATATATATAGATGAGCTATACTTTCTTTCTGTTTGCATGCTCCTCCTCAGACATTTCAGACCTTCTTTGAATTGTATTTTTTTTTTAAATCGAAACCTTTCCCTGTGTCTAGCTTCTCTTCCAGACACATCTTCTACTCTAAACTGTGATTCAACTTTTTAATGATTACAGATGCACCATATATTGATTATACAAGACTGACATCTGCTGCTCCCCCCAAAGGCAGGGGTCACACAAGGCCACGCAATTCATTTTCAGTGTTGTTGTTTTTGCGGTTCTGCTCCAGTGCCATCGTCTCATATGTTCTGTCATATGAAATATGCAACAGGCATATCATGGTGCCAGTGTGTCCGGAGGCCAATGCAATGGTATCTAGAGATCGACCACAAAAAATAATAACGCTGACTGGTATTGATTTATATGAATGATTGCACTGATTTTGTGACACAGGATGCTGTAGATGCATGGTAAGATTATGAGAAAGTGATCACACACAGATGCATTATCCTTTGACTGCATCTTCCATAAAATATTTGTTTGACTAGCAAGTTTGTTTGCTGAATTTTTTAATTATGCAATACTGTATATAAGAAATCCACAATGAATGTGTTTGTGGCTAAAGGCTGATGCTGTGCTTTTAGAGGACATGCTGGTCTCGTATAGGTTCACTATTTGTCATGAGCAAGAAGTGCTGAATCATCTTGATGACTTATCTGATGGCTCATATTGGCTGCTGCTGTAGTTTTGCTGTTTATGAACTTTATACTGAGGAATGACGTTCTTCAAGTGGTCTGTTTTATTCAATAGTTACCAGTGTTCAATGAAAGGTTGTTGTCTTAAAAGCGCTTAAGGGCAGTGATTAAAATACCCACTCTGTGCTCTGTGTAGACTTGATGTCATGACATATTTGATGTGGTGAGGTCATTTTCTAACATTAACTTGCTAAATTTGCTACCAAGATTGCCAATGGGACACATATATATATATTTTTATTTAAGAGAGTTTCTTTATTGTTCCTATTGAACAGCATAATATCACACTGTATAAATATACAATATGCAAATATTAAATACTGTTAAACCATGAAATAAACTTTAACTAAAAAATTAAATAAAATACTATTTTAACTAATTAAGGCAACATTTCCCGTATTACTTTGGTCATGAATCATGTACATTACCGGTTTATAGTTAAAGGACACATGTAAAAATGTACCAAAGTGGGCTGTGTGGGTTTTTTTTTTTTTTTGTAGTACCACATCCCAAGGGCGTAGAATTTAGTTGGGATGCTAGGGACATGTCCCCACCTAGATTGACTACTAAATTGTCTTTATAGCAATCATTTTTATCAAACAATTAAATATAGCCCTATGTAGCCTATATAGTATTGTTGTTGTAATTTCGGCCACATCTGAAATCGGTCATACCATTGATATTACCTGAGAAGTTACACTAGTACACTAGAAGTACACTAGAAAAAAAGTAGCGTATGTCCTTGAAACAGAGCTCTTCTAAACTCCGAATTCAGTTAAACCATTGCATCACAGAATGATTCACTGTTTCTGAGCGCTCCAATCAGATCGTGTTTGGTGAATCACTTCATTCAATTAAGACTTCAAAGAACATCTTTTTATTAGTATTAAAAAGTGCACAACATCAAACCATTAACACAGAATGTATACACAAATACAAATCCCTTGAGAAATTTAACCTTGGTTTTCTTATAATAAAAGTGTAGTACAAGTAGTTTTACTACAAATAACATGGGTAACTTAAGGTTAGTAGAGCAAAACAATGGTTAATTTGTGGTTTCCATGGTTTAACTATAGTAACCATGTTTTTTTTAATTAAAACTGTGGTTAATTATTGTAAGGGATGTGTTACCAGCTTAACAAAAGAAAAACTAATATATTTACCTTAAGAGGACACACAGGATGAAAATAGAGATACAGTTTTGATTTGCTTTTATGTATGTGAAATTTAGCTAAAAGGAAACACAAATGAGTTTAGTTATGTTTTGCTTTATATGTTCTTTTGAATAGTCAAACAATTAAAAAAAACATCTTTAAAACTGCTGCTGTAATGTTGGTTTTACATAATCAAAATGTTGTAATTACTGTCTGATGAATATGCTAACATAAAAAAGCTCTCTCTATGAATTGCGAGTAGCTACCATAAAGACTTGAAATGATATGGAACTGTGATCAAAAATGTGAGAGTGGTTGGATGAGGATGTGTGGGAGTTGTCTGTTTGTATGTCCCCACCAATTTCAAAATCAAACCTACATCCTAGTACTTTAATATGCTTGCTTTACGCACTCAAAATGATGCAGTGTCCCATTACAAAAAGTACATAGTTTACTTTTAATGCATAGCCTATAAGCAGGCGAATTGGGCCACAGCCTGCAGTCTCTCCAGCTGCCTTCCTCCATCATGGAGACTAGAGCCATTACTGCTCTAAATGATGATGTGCTCGTAGCACTGCAGCCCCGCTGGTGCACATCTTTTGCGAGAGGGTGGGGAACGGAGGGGCTGTCAGGGTACAGCTTGCCGCTTATATCTGCTTTCTTTAGAATCACTGTGCAAAAGGCTGCACGAGAATCGCTCTCACACTCGATCTCTGCGGGTGTCCAGCGACATGCCAGAACAGATTTGTGGATGCGTGTGACAGTAATTGTGTGTGTGCATGTGTGTATTGTTGCTTGTGTTTGTGTGCGATCATTAAGTTTGCAAGTGGAAGGCAACTGATGTTCCCGAACGTGCATGCGTGCATTTGTGTATTCACACGTGCGTATGCATGGCACTTCCAGTTTACACAACAGTCTTGGCGCAGGGCCTAGCCAGGTGGCACTGTGCACGCTTCAAGTGCGTCCTCATTTCAGCATCATTCCTCTTGCTCAGACTGATGCCAGTTTCTGCTGGTCTGTTTATCCTGCCTTATCTCGTCTGTCACATAAAAACTGCTTCCTGTCTGTCACCTTTATTACTGAATGTCAACATGAAATCAAAGTTAAGCTCTGGAACATTATATTTGTACTATATTGGTCAATGTCCAATACTGGAGACATTTTTTCACATGAAAATATGACATTAGATATTTAATTGTGCATGCTCATTTGTCGTCATCTAATGAACACGTAAAGTTAGTCTTTAAAAACACTAATAATTTAATAAACTGATAATTCAGCGAATCTTCATTATACATTATGATGTTGTGAAGCCTAGATTCATAGATTTGTATTTAAAGGCGAAACATTGACACAAATAATTACAAATATTGTAATTATGCAATACAATGTCTATATACCAAAAATAAATCAATAAAAACTACATAAAAATGTAAAGGGATGTAGTACAGAGATATACAAACAAGGGCCCTGATAAGCAAGTATAATATTTATATATATATATATATATATATATATGGCGAGAAGTGATTGAGTTATTAAATTAATCATTGAATCATTCGTTCATGCAATTAGTTTAAAAATCCGAAATCATCAAGGAACAAATAACTGTCTTTGTAAGTGGTTCTTCAGATCTCTTCTGATTCACTCAAAAACATTCATTTGAGTGATTAATTAAATCATTTATATATCTGATTTATTCAAAAACACTGTTTTATTCAGGACCAAAACATGTAACTGTCTTTTGTGATTGTAACGAAGAGTCAGAGACGTTCGGATCCATGTGCAGTACTTTGTTAACAGAATGATCAGACAGGCAATGATCAGATAACAGCGTCAGGTATGCAGGGGACATCCAAAATCAGAAACACCAGGCAAAGGTCGGGGCAGGTGGCAGAGAATCAAAGTCGGTATACAAAATCCAAAGTCAAACACAGAAGTAACAAACAGTAGGAAAATGCTCGGAAATGACAGGAAACAGGTGAGGTTCAATAATGAGTTCCTAGGCAGGGGTTTATGGGAAATTAAGTCCAGGGTTAACTGTGTCGTGTAAAAGTCTGTGTGTTGAATAAACGGATGTGCAGTGAACGGATCATGACAGTGAGTGATTCAAAAAATCATTCACTCATTTGATTCATGCAAACATAGAATCAAGCATAAATCATTCATTTACAAGTGATTCTTTAAATAATTTGCTCATCTGATTTGTTCAAAACTCTGCTTTATGTAGAAACAAAACACGTTACTGTCTTTGTGAGTGAGTCAATAAATAATTCACTCATCTAATTTATTCAAAAACATATTCACTGTGGAACATTCATGAATGAGTGATTCATTATATCATTCACTTATCTGATTCATTCAAAAACAGATTAATTAAGGATTATTCATTTAAGAGTGATTCATTAAATCATTCACTCATCCAATTTATTCAAATCAGAATAACGAAGGATTATTCATTTGTGAGTGATTCGTTCAATCATTCACTCATCTGATTCATTCAAAAACACAATTGAAGTACATTCACTTATGAGTGATTCATGAATAATTTGCTGAGCTGATATTTTTACAAGCGTTTATTTTTTATGTAGGAATAAAACATGTAACTGTTTTTTTTTTTAAATCAATTTATTTAATCATTCACTCATCTGAATTATTCAAAACCACTGGTTCATTCTGTAACACCACTACTGTGTTGCTCTGGGATGCATAATGATTCACTAATTCATGATTCATTATTTAAAAGCAATATTACACTAGTAATCATGCTGCATGTCTAAATTTCAGTATGCTTACAAGTTTGCTTAAATATCTTCGATTTATCTGGTTATTGAGTATTTAAAAGTGGATTTTTTTAGAGTTTATAGGAGAGTTGTTTCTTTCAGGTGCTTCAAATCAGTTGTCACTTATGTCAAGTTTCATTCTGGCAGCCATTATAATGCCTGTCATCATCTTCATTATCATTTCGTCTGTCTTGAACTGATTTCAAATGACGGTCACAGTCGCAGGCATAAAAACCACAAAGAAATGTGTGCAAATGTCAGGAGTAATAATGTCCTCTCCGTGTGGCTTGGCAAAGGTCAAGATCTGGTCTCTCTTTGGCCAAACATCCACGCAGGAATTCATTCTGGTCATGTAAGCATCCGATTCCTTCTCCCTCGGAGCGATGGCTTCAGTAGGGAGCTCAATCCGTGTCCGAAGATGCACGAGGGCTGGACTGACATAAAAAGGTGGCCTTTGAGAGCAGTAATAAAACTGGCTGAGGTGTTTAGTTGCTTACTTTTCCCTTTGGCATTTTGCAGAGCTTGTTTGCTAGGATTCAAAACAAGAAGCAAATGCAGTCATGTCAGATTAGCCAGGGAAAAAAAGGCTTGTTACATAATCCAGCAATGCACCTTTTCACAGAGAAAGAGATTACATTAGAGGTGCAACCATGACAGGGTGGAGGAAGAAAGAACACAGAATGTTTGATGTATGAATGTAGTCTCCATATGAACGGTGTGTGTGGGCTCTGGGTTTCTGCATCAGCTCTCACAGCTGAAGGAGCGTTGATGCTAACAAACTTGAGCAGCAGCTGCTGTCTGCGCATATGAAAACAATCTTTTGAAGATCTTTTTAATATCTTAATTGGTTCTCTTAGAGCAAATGGAGACTCTCCTGAGAAAAATACCTTAGCAATCTTCACAAACTATGCTCAGATTCACTAGTGGACTAGTGGAAGTAAATGGTCAATTTTAATAAGTTCATGTAAATTTTTGTTTATTTATACTTTTCTGTGCTGTAACTTCTATTGTTTTTTTTTTTCTTTTCTTTTTTTTGTTGCTTTGTAGTCTTGCATTATTTTATTTTATTTTATTTCCAATGCATTATGTGAGGGATTCCCAAATCTTTTTGTCTTGTCTTGTTGTCTTTATTTTACTAGAATTGCCCTTTTATTTCAATAATCTTTTCTTCTCAACAAGCCTTACCAGTCAAATGTACAGTAAAAACTGTAATATTTTGAAATGTTTTATTACAATTTTAAAATGAAATTTTCTATTTGGATTTGTATTCCTGTGATGAATCTTTAGTGTCACATGATTCTTCAGAAATAATTCTGGTATGATGATTTGGTGCCCAAAAAAGTTTATTTTTATTATCATCAGTGTTGAAAACAGTTGTGCTGTTTTGTATCAATATATTTGCTGATAATTGTTTTGTGTAAAAAAAAAATTATATATATGCATTCTTTTTTTCAGGACTAATTGAATTTCTTTCTTTCTTATTTATAAAATGTTTAACAATTGTACCCCTGAGATTTTCAGTGTTCAGGGTTCTGAGATGTCACTTAATGGTCACATGACCTGCACATTGTCACACCTGGACTCATTTAGTGTGTTTTTGCCCGTGACCCAGTTTGTGTCTTCGGTGTTTAGTTTGATTAGTTCCCAGGTGTGTCTATTATCTTCCTCATGTGTTCCATGTCCCTGTTAATTTAGTTATTCCATCCACCTGTGTTTCCCCATTATCCTCTGTACATAAGCCTTTACCTTTCAGTTCTGTTTTGTCGGGTCTCTTCATTTGCTACTAACTCACTCACTTACGTGTGTCGATCCCTGTGCTCCATGAGTTGTATAGCCCTGAGTTTCCTGTTTCTCCGCTGGTTCCGCCCAGCCCTGAATTTTCTGTTTCTCCGCTGGTTCCGCCCAGCCCTGAGTTTTCTGTTTCTCCGCTGGTTCCGCCCAGCCCTGAATTTTCTGTTTCTCCGCTGGTTCCGCCCAGCCCTGAGTTTCCTGTGTCTCCGCTGGTTCCGCCCAGCCCTGAGTTTCCTGTTTCTCCGCTGGTTCCGCCCAGCCCTGAGTTTTCTGTGTCTCCGCTGGTTCCGCCCAGCACTGAGTTTCCTGTTTCTCCGCTGGTTCCGCCCAGCCTTGAATCTTCTGTCTCTCCGCTGGTTCCGCCCAGCTCTGAATCTTCTGTGTCTCCGCTGGTTCCGCCCAGCCTTGAATCTTCTGTCTCTCCGCTGGTTCCGCCCAGCCCTGAGTTTCCTGTGTCTCCGCTGGTTCCGCCCAGCCCTGAGTTTCCTGTTTCTCCGCTGGTTCCGCCCAGCCCTGAGTTTTCTGTGTCTCCGCTGGTTCCGCCCAGCACTGAGTTTCCTGTTTCTCCGCTGGTTCCGCCCAGCTCTGAATCTTCTGTGTCTCCGCTGGTTCCGCCCAGCTCTGAATCTTCTGTGTCTCCGCTGGTTCCGCCCAGCCCTGAATCTTCTGTCTCTCCGCTGGTTCCGCCCAGCCTTGAATCTTCTGTCTCTCCGCTGGTTCCGCCCAGCTCTGAATCTTCTGTGTCTCCGCTGGTTCTGCCCAGCCCTGAATCTTCTGTGTCTCCGCTGGTTCCGCCCAGCCCTGAATCTTCTGTGTGTCCGCTGGTTCCGCCCAGCTCTGAATCTTCTGTATCTCCTGTGTTCCCTCCCGGCCTCCCTCTCCCACCTCCTCCAGGACTTGCTGGTCCCTCTGCTCCACTTTCGCTGGTTCCGTCCAGTCCTGATCCTCCTGTCCTTCCCATCCTTCTCCTCTCTCCTCCTCCTAGACCAGCCAGTTCCTCGTCATCCCTGCTGGTGCCAGTCAGTCCCGCAGCTCACCCTCAGTCCGCGCCATCGGGGCGCGATGGTTCGCTGCTGGACTGCCAGTCTCCAGCTCCGCCTTGGCGTGTTAAGGCCCTGTCTCCGCCTCCAGCCTCCGAGCCCTGGACTCCTCCTCGGTCCTTCGACCCAGCGGCTCCGCCTTGGCTCTTAGCTCCCTCGTCTCCACCGTGGCCTGTCATCCCACCTGCTCCACCGGGCTCCCTCGTCCCTCCGGCTCCACCTTGGTCAGTCGTCGACCATCCGCCGCCTCGGGACTCCACTCCTCCGGTTCCACCTCGTCTTTCCATCCCTCCGGCTCTGTCAGGCTCCTCCTTCCCTCCGGTTCCACCTCCATCCTCGGTCGCTCCGGCTCCACAGCGGTCTGCCAGGACCCCGCCTCCGCCTTGGTCGCCTGAGCCTTCTGCTCCACCTAGGCCCTCCGGAACCTCGACGTCCCCCTGGCTCTGCGGCTGTGCTGCTCCATCTTGGGCTCCTCACCCACCGGTGCAGTCTCCGCCTGTTGGCCCCCTGGTGTCGTCGACCCCTCCTTCACCATGGCTCCTCCCGCCGTCGACTCCACCTTGGATCTCCGTCCTGGCTGGTCTCTGGTGGACCATCTGGCTCCTCCTGCTCCTGTCTCCTCCCTGGCTCCTTCCTCCGTGGTCCCTGTCTGCTGGCCCCCTCCTGAGAGTCCGTCCTCCACCGGAACCTCCTCCCAAGTTCCCACCCACGCCTCCCTCGGTTGTTTCTACGGTGCGAGGACGCACCTGCCGGGAGGGGGGAGTACTGTCACACCTGGACTCATTTAGTGTGTTTTTGCCCGTGACCCAGTTTGTGTCTTCGGTGTTTAGTTTGATTAGTTCCCAGGTGTGTCTATTATCTTCCTCATGTGTTCCATGTCCCTGTTAATTTAGTTATTCCATCCACCTGTGTTTCCCCATTATCCTCTGTACATAAGCCTTTACCTTTCAGTTCTGTTTTGTCGGGTCTCTTCATTTGCTACTCACTCACTTACGTGTGTCGATCCCTGTGCTCCATGAGTTGTATATATTAAAAGCCTTATTTCGTTTATCCTCGGCTCCGTGTTTCCTCCGGCAGCGTAAACCGTGACACACATAAACTAATAAGATATATTACAGTTCATTTTAAACTTTAAATATTTTAATTTAATGTTTAATTACATTTGAGTTATTAAAATTTGACATTTTTATGATTAACTTAATGATTGTATTTCTTCTAATGAATTTTAGGAGAAACAAAGACAATATTCATACTTAAACATAACATCTTTGTGCTAACTTAAATTATTCATTTTCAAGTTCTGTATTTGTACAGAATGTGTTATATATATGTATATATATATATATATATATATATTTTTTTTTTTTTAGGGATAGTTTATCCCCTACACCCCCCACCCCCCAACATTTTTTGACACCCCATATTTTGTGAAATTTCATGTTTGTTTGTTTCTTTCTTTCTTCTAATTGAAGTTAATGAGCTCCAGTGTTTTTTGGGTGCATTCTGCAGAAAGAAGACAGATGACAGAATGATGCAAACAACAGAATCTCTTTCTTTTTTAGGTGGACTATCAGTTTAATGAGAAACATCTGAGGCAAAGCAGGTACTTAATATAGCTGAGAACTCCATTAAGTCTCCTGAGATGTATAAGCGCAGTCTCAGAGCAATAAAATGTGAAGCTCTGTGTATAATTGTTCATTTCTCAGCGAGTGAGACACACACAGTGCTGTAAGTGTTTGTGTGGTGTGTGTCGGTGTTTGTTGGTCTTGCCCGGCTGCTGTTTGGTGTTGATCCCAGTAGGTGGTAAACTGGGGGAGGTGGGTGGAACCGTTATTCATGAACTCTAGTGATGTAGAGTTCTCTCTTACACTCGCTTCACTGCTGGTTACCAGGATTCCACCAACACAAGAAATCATCTCACATCAAACCTGGAAAAACACTGCCATTTATTCACATCACCTGGCAAATTATATACTGCATATTTCTCAGAGGTTGCTCTTCCAAAGCAGGAGACTAAATTGAGTCCTCAGTTATGAATTTGCTTTGTCTCAGCTATTTATTTTATTTATTATAAATATGTAAGAAATAAAAATAGGGTAACACTTTACAATAAGGCTTCGTTAGTGGTCACACGTTTGTTTGAGGACAAATTCTAGCTATTAACTAAGACATGTGCCTCAATAAACTCCTAATTGGCTGCTTATTAATAGTAAGGTAGGGGTTAAGTTTAGGTTTGGATTAGGATTAAGGTATCTAGAATATGATCATGCAGAATAATATGATCATGCAGAATGAGGCATTAATATGCTTTATAATAAACAGCCAGTATGCTAGTAATGCATGCTAATAAGCAACTAGTTAATACTGAGATTTACTAACATTATTTAGTTTAACCATTAGAAATATTAACTAGTAATATATAACAATAAAATACTTTTATTTAAATGTATTATTTATTAACTTTTATAGTATTAAATGTATTTTATATGTATTATTACATTTAGTATTTATTTTAAACAGTTGTAATAAAATAAAATAAAATGTTTATTTAAAAATATATTTTTTAATCAGATATAAGAATAATAATTATTGTTATGATTATTATGATTCATCTCTTTTACAAGTATATTGGACCCACTTTATATTAAGTGGCCTTAACTACTATGTACTTACATTTTAATTAATAATTTAGTACAATGTACTTATTGTGTACATACATGTTTTTACATTGTACTTATATTTAAAAAAAAAACTACATGTAATTACATCTGTATTTAATTTCTGTAATTACATTTATAATTACACTGTTGACCCATACTTTACACCTTAACCCACCCTTAAACTTACCCATACGTCCAACCCTCTTCCTAACCTTACCCCTATCCCACCTCAATAGCAGAAAAAGTGTTTTACAATACAATATGAACACAATAAGTACATTGTACTTATTTTTTTATGGAAGTACATAGTAGTTAAGGCCACATAATATAAAGTGGGACCAGTATATTTCACAATATGACAGTAGTTCAGATAATCTATAGGGGAATCTACTAAGAAATATATTTTATTTTATATGTATACTTGACAAGAATTTGTTCTCTCTTTAATGTCATTTCTGTCTCTAGATGTGTTTTCTATACTATCTTTTTTGTCCCTGGCTTCTTACATTTGTGTCCTGAGACACAAATAAAATGAAATGAAAAAGACCCCAGTAATCAACATCTCAAACTCTCTCCGTTTAACATCATTGCTGTCTCTGAGAAACAACCGAGCGACTGAAGAGATCTCCTCTCTCATCTTTCTTCACCACAGGCTGTTTCTTCAAAAGAGGAAACATCTCAGAAGGGAGTAATTGTATGCTAACGAACACATTCAGGCAAACTGAGGAGCTGAGAGAAAATGTGAAAGAGAAAAGAGACATTTGTACATTGAGCTTAGCCTAAGATCGCTGATGGTAACCATGGAAATAATTATAGAGCAGACAGACTGCTGGAGAGAAAGGAAAAATGAAAGAGAGAGGGGAGGAATTGATAAATAGAAATAAGAGTGCATCTTTGGATCTTAAATTTTGCTGTAAGTTTTAATAAAACTCGGCACTATAGGCAGGCAGCTTTTAAACTGGCTTTGATCACTTATAGTGTTCTTTTAATTAAAAGCACATGCACTCATTAGCCACGTCCATTCTGGATCAATCGTGGCGTCCTTGAGGTGGATATCCAATCATCTGGGAGTATCAGGTGTGCACCAGCTGTCTTAAGACACCTCTCCACCGGAGATGTGTCCGGCTCGGCCTCGTCTCCATGCTTCAACTTTAGTCGTCATGGAAACACATGCCTTTATAACACGCTGATCATTTACATACAGCACTTTGTTTGAAAATGACCATTCTTGATTAAATCCATCAAGAAGCCTCTTTCATGCAGTGTGGGTGTAATGTGTTGCAGACCCTGACAGCAATACCGTTTTATAGGTTTTAGTGCTGCTTCTAAAAGTTGATTAAATACAGTGTAAGTAGAAACACGTTTAAAATATAGAAATATATATTTAGAAACTTAAATCTATACATTTGTATGTATTTACACCTCTGTTCAAAGGCTTGAGGTCAGTGAGTTTTATATACTGTATGTGATAGTGATTTATATATATATATATATAGTATACTGTATATATATTAAGTATAGTCCACCCAAAAAAATTTATTTTTATCTCAAAATCTATATTTCTGTCATACAGATCATACAAGTTTAAAACAACATGAGGTTCCATGATGACAAGAATTTTCATTTTTGGGTAATCTTTCCCTTTTAGGAGCGCTGTACCTTCACTGTGGTAAGCGATCAGACTATCAGCCTGCCAGAATATCACAGAAACTCAGAAACTTGAGGGTGGGCTCTTTTAACACCCTGGCAACCGCATAGCAACACATAAAAACCACTCAGAGCACCTTGGCAACCGCGTAATGCTCCGGCAGCCACCCACAACACCCTTGTGGTCCAAATCGAATGTAAAAATCTTTGCTACTATAGTTATAACTAGAACAGAATTAAAAGCAATGATAGCAGTGAACGCTAACATGAAGTACGCGCACTCCCAGAGTTTAATTTACATTGTCATTTGTCTTCAGTTCGTGTAGTTGTGTAATTACACACATTCCTCCCACATAACCTGCCTCTACAGAACCCTCTACACTCACCGGCTGCCTGCGAGCATCACACACACACACCAGAGCTGTGTGTGTGTGTCTGTGTGCGAGAGAGAGTGAAAGAAACAGAGAAAGAGAGAGAGAGAGAGAGTTTGCCCCAGGCTTTTACATGAAGTTCTCTCCATCAAATCAAATCCCCCACCCCCCTGTCCAGCTCAGCCCCTCTTCTCCTCTCCTCGAGTGAGAGAGAGAGCGCAGTAAAGAAAAGGACAGTTGCAGAAAAGGATGCATCGCCTTGCTGCTGGTATTCCTGAGTGCATGCCTGGAAACGAGCAAACCGGAATACAGCAAGACAGACTTCCAGCTTTTCCTCAAGCGAAGGATTTCCATTTTGGAATTGCTATCGGAAGTCCTCATGCAAATCACCCATCGTTTGAATCGGAGCTTTGATGCGTGGCAGTTTTGTGCAATAATGAACGTTTGAACTGTGCGTTCGGAGGATTTGCGTGTCAGTGTGAGCTGAGGAGAAGTCTGGCTCCGTCACACACGCAAGCTCGCATCAAATGCCAGCGCTTTACTGTCTATGGAAGCGTGAGCTTAGAATAAATGCCTTAGTCATGTGCGCGCATGCTCCGAAAAGTTCTCCCATAGAACGTTTTAAATGTTGACAGCTCGATTGGAACGGTAAACGACACCCTAAAATAGCTGAAGTAAAACATGAGAGAGATTCACCGCAGATCTGGTGTTGGTAACCGCAGTAAAGGCAGAAGGGAAGCGGCTCGTCGGTTCAGGGTCGTGCGTAAAGACGCCGGCGAGCATCGCCGGGACCCGGTGCTCTCCATCTGGCGCTCTGCTGAGGAACAGCCGCTGTCAGGGCTGGAGAGAGTGACCGAGAACAAGTGGAGAAATGAGACTCAACAGTTTGCACTCTATAACTGTTCGAATTATTGTTTGTAAATATTAATTTTTTATCAATTATTACTATTCCTGTAGGTAAATACTACATTTAGACGTCCAAGTATAGTATTAGTAAAATATATTTATTCAACTAAGCAAACTACTATTATATTTATCCTACATTTTTGATTGCAATAACCAGAGTTAATACATAAATGCCTTTTTTTCTAGCTAGATTTACGTTTAAAGATTAGAATTGCGGCATATTAGCTCAAAATGTTGCAGAGTTGTACATCGATGCATATGAGATTACTTAAAGAAGGCAAGAATAAAAGTTTTTCTGGATTTGTGTAGTGGTCACCAAAGCCAGATTTGAGAGCAGAGTGCATATAGACACATGATTACAACCAAACATGGTGTGGGCATTCATCGTTCTGTTGACCTTTAAAGGAACTCTTGACCTTCCAAGGGAAAAGAACCATTCACAAGTTAAACAGAAGCAAGTGACTTAAAACAAAAAAAAAACAAAAAGACTGGATTATGAGCGGAGATGGACAGTTTGGACAATTTGTCTTTCTTGGTGGCTTGAGATTACTCTTCTGGATCCTGGACGGGAATAATTAAGGAGGATTAAGGGATTGTTTATTCCGCACCTTACAGTTGCATTCTGCTATAGGTAGGAATGACCTGCACATTACTGTTGGTTATTTGATTTTGTAACTCGGAAAACACAGGGTCATATCATTTATTTGGTAGTTTAAACATTGACAAGTACTTTTAAAAGATGACTTTATTTAAGATTAAATTGGGGGAAAAGGCATTCAAATTATTAGTAATATCAAATGATTGACCTCATGGGCTTTTTGTGCTCCTGAAAAAAAGTCTTTTTACGATACTACATTTTGACTATGTAATACTGCATAGATCTTAAGTAATTTGATTCATTCATATCTGTGGTTTAGTCTGTAGAAATGTTTGGAAGGTTGTTTCGTGACACTTCTCTGAAAAGAGTGTCAGGTAGCTATAAAAACACCCACTGCTGCTGGAGAAAAATCCTTGAAAATGACAATAGAAGGAAGAAATGTACTGAAGTCCTTTGGCAATTTGTCTCTAGGTATTACAAGCACCACTTTTTTCTTTGGCTGTTTCAAAAGATATAAAATCACTTAAAGATCTTTTTAGAAATCTTCTTTATTGAACATGAAGTGTGTATTTTTTGTGCCATTAGAGGCACTGTAACAATTAAAACCTTCGTAATCATCGGGAAGAAGGGGGCGGGAACCGGCGGACAATCAACTGAAACTTAAATCAAAATAAATACAAGACAGCCCAGCAGCCCCTCACGGCCGACGTCTGTGCACAAATAAAATCAAACACAACTAAAACCCAGGCCTGGTCCTGTCTCGTCCATCACTGTCGTCGCTCCGGTTTTATATCCCTCCATCTCCTCCGTGGGACTCGAGACCGGTGGGTCGAGCAGGTGTCGCCCATTTCCCAATCACTCCACCGGCCTCGCTCCTCGTTCCCACGTCTCTCGGCCCCGCCCCACTCGTCACATACCCCCATCGCCCCTCGCAGACCGGAGGGACTCCCGAGACTGCATTCTACTCTAAACCCCCGTGACTCTCACGGGGACCTGCGGGAACCTGGGGGTAGGACAGACGAGGTGAAAGAAAAGGAGAGGGAAGGATGAGGAGCAACAGAGACGAGAGAGGAGAAAAAAAATCTGGTTCCCGGACGCACTGCCACTTGGCCCTCCACCAGCTGGGTGATCTCCTCCTTGGTGCCTGGCGGTGGCACTGGATGACGACACTCCTCCGCCGCCCGGTGGACGGCGACGGCTCCTCCAGTTTTAGGCAGCCGGCAGGAGTCCCCCGTTCTCTGCTCCTCCCCATTGCGGTGGATAGCAGCAGGCTCCGGCCCCCTGGCGAACGGCGCCGACTCCTCTGCTCCCTCACGGACGGCACAGGCACCAAATAAACTGGACAGATATTGACTGTCAGACAGGTTTTCCAAACACTCCCATTTGCCAAACAATCTGATAGCCCCGCCTCCAAAGTCACACCATTGGTCGTGCCAGGGTTACTGTATCAGATTGGCTCTTTTAGACCCCTGCTGGTAGATATCTCTATCACAGGCTTTCTAAAGTAGCCACCAAGATTATTATTTGTTACAAAAAAATATATATATTTCTTGTTTTCATTTAGTTTAACTTGAAGTACTAAAAATACTGAACTTTATATGGTTGATAAATATATAAAATATCATTTTTTATTTATATTAATATTAGTAATGTAAGTTTTCAGTAAAATATTATTTTACTAAGCTAAATTATTAAAAAGGCAATCCATACGGTAGAAGATATTATAAACTAAGGCTACCATATTTTGTATTTTAGCATTACACAAAATGTTTTGTTGACCAGTCAGTATCCAGAACTGGTATTGTTTGTTAAATGAATTTAAATAAAATAAATTAAAGATACAAAAACTTATTTTATGTCAGACAGTTGCAAAGAAAATATTTATTTCATTTCATTTTAATTTAGTTTAACTCAATGTATGAAAATAACTACAGCTTAAACTGAAAAAAAAAAAGATATATATATATATATATATATATTTACAGGTGGTTCCATTACTTACAGCTGTCTGTGCATATTGAGCTGAGATGAAAGAAAAGTACATTAACATCAGAAAAATTAAAACTTTAAAAGAATAATACTCAATAAGGCTTTGTTTCAAATAAAATTTCCATTTCTTTGTTTAGTTTGAGCCCCGTGCAGCAGTACAAATCCGATTTAGACGTAAAAATTGATCCGCCACCAACCCCACGCATATCAATCAGAAGCTGAGCAGTTATTATAATTTTTTTCATTAGTTTCACTTTTTGTCATGTTTGCTCCCCCTCCTCTCGCTGTCTCTCTCTCTTCCGTTCTGTCTCTCTCAAAGGGACTGAAGCTTGAAGCTGTTTCCACCCACACACTTCAGCTCTGGCTTTCAGCTTGACATCAGATTTACATTGAGAATAAAAAGTGCACACACACGCACACACACATATGCTCTCACCCACACATGCACGTACTTCTACACACCTATGTTGGGAGGAATATTAAAGTGCATTATTGTGTGATAGAAAATATGTCCTCTTATGCTGGAGATGCTTGTTTTAGCAATAATTGTGTTTGATAACAGACCGTGCCTGTTTGAACTCTATTGAAATGCAACTTGCCATATCTCGTCCATCCGACCATCTTGTGACATACGTGTTCACATGTGTGTGAGTCTATGCTCCATCACTTCAGTGTTTCATCATGTAAGTCAAATGTAAGGTACTAGAAAATGTTGCCATGGCAACCAAATAAAGAGCCTGGATTTGGATCAAAAAGGACAGAGGGAGAAATTGAAATAAATGGACGTATCGAGCCCGCTTTACTTTGACTTTCAGTTTGGCGTAATTAAAAGGAATAGTGACCTCTGGCCTACGATCAGGTACAGTCCATTAAGTCCTGTGGTTCTTAAAGGGCGTGAACATTAATTTGTGTTTTAAATGCTCTCTCTGTCCCAGACACATTAAAGTGAGTTATAGTTTATTTCCGCACCATGTGAAAATTCATAACGGAAACTAGAAATTGATTTGCAATTAAATAAATGTATTTGCTGAATCATTTGTTAAAACTGTCTTGCTCTGACATATTGCAAGCAAAGTACTGCATTCTTATATTTACTTATATTATAATTAATTATGTGTGTGTGTGTGAAATATATATACTTTTTTATTTTATGGGCTGTTTTTAATCTATAATCGCTATTATTTATTAAGATTAGTAATGTAAGTTTTCAATAAAACATTATTTACTAATGGATAGTTTGCCCAAAAATGAAACTTTTGTCATCATTTACTTGTTCCAAACTTGTATGAGCTGTTTTCTTCTGTTCAACACAAAACAAGATATTTTGAATACCATTGACTTACAGTACATAGTATGGGAAAAATACTATGGGAACTACTATGGAAGTCATTGGCTACTGTCAACTGTTTTGGCCGAAGAAAGAAGCTCATACAAATGTTGTATTGACCAATCAGCATCCAGTTCAGGTATAAGTTATGTAACTGGCAATACATCGCTGTTCAGGAGAACTGTTGGAAAAATAGGCTTAGCGATTCTGTTTCACATTCTCATGGCACTAAACAGTTTTTTGGTTTCATATTATTGTAGTAATTCTGAGAAAGAAATAATGGACAGTGTTTGAAAAAAATATATTGCATTAATTCTGAATTCAACAGTGCAATCATAACAAATCAGAACAAAGTTATACAGTTCTTCAAAGTGTTGCAGTAGTCATAGAAAAGCATCTTTATAACATGCTGATCATAAGGCCTCTTTCATACAATGTGGATGTGATTTGTTAAATACTCCATTAATAATGTCCGTATGTGGGATTTAGTGCTAGTATAATTCTGAAAGTTGATTAAGGATGTGTTTTTGAAAATAAATATATTTTTTTATTTAGTAACAACACAGTAAATTGATCAAAGTCAGAGTAAAGACTTTTATAATGTTCAAAAACATTTCTATTTCAAATAAATGTTGTCTTTTTGAACTTTCTATTCATTAAAACTTTAAAAAGTAGCATATTTTCCTCAAAAATATTTGATAGTACAACTGTTTTCAACACTGATAAATAATAAGAGATACTTATTTCCTTTTTTTTTTTAATTGTATACATTTTTTTCTGATTTGTTATTACTGTTTTGTTGGATTCAGAAAGTGTCCTTATATTTAATGTATAAATGTTGTAACTTTGTTAAGTCTCAAACCCAAGAAAGAATATAGTCTATGCTGTGACTGTAAAGTGGAATACGTGATATAAAATTATGTTTTAATTGAACAGGAAGTAATTACTCACATTTGAAAGCTGATACTTGCTGATTGTCATGGCAACGACTCTGATGCTTGTTGCATATTTTTATGGTGTTCGGTCCCCACTGGCACACACACACACACACACACACACACACAAACCTGTTAGTGGAAATTATTTGCTTAGAGTATAAAAGAACCAGTTTAAGATTGTAGTCAAGAGACAGAATGATAAAGAACAGTGGCCTCAGATGAATCAGTATGTAAAATATGTTTGACTATAACTGATGTATTACATAATAAGAACTGTAAAATCAGCTCAGTCGAGGCTGTGCATCAGGAGAGAGAACATCAGATCAGGAGGAGAGATTTTGAGATATCGGGTCTGATGTGTAAGATCAGGAAGAGATGGAAGAATGTGATGAGATTGAAAGTGCAGAGAATGGCCTGGGAATGAATGTGAGAGGTGAGGAGAAGGAAAATGCTCGGATAAAAAAAGAGCGAGACAGAGAGATGGATAAATACACTGTTTGATTTATGTAAAAGAGTTGCGTGGGTGCAAGGCGAGAGAACCGTATGACTGTGTCAGTGTGTGTGTGTGTGTGTGTGAGCTTCAGAGATTGAGAGAGAGAGACAGATTGCATTGGCTGGAGAGACGGTGGGTATTTACACTCAGATTTATGGGAGGGTTATCACAGCAGCAAGCAGGAGAGACGGATGGCTTGATGGTGGAGGACTGCTTCTTTCAGTCTGTTCTACGTTCATTAAACCGTCCATTCATTTGTTTCTGTTGGTCTTATTTTAATGACTTAACGTTCCTGAGCAATAGTCGTGTCTACAGCTCTGCCAGTGACTGCACTTCTGTATCTGGTACTCTCTCAAGGACGCCAGTCAATAAGCACTTTGTTTGCAAGTGCCTGTCTCATGTGCCTGCAGTTAGGCTGTTTTATTTCTTATTGTTTTGCCATTTTCCTTACTGCTTGTATAATTTTCATGGCTGAAAATACATTTTTGTCACGTCTGCCAAAAGAGCAGTTTAATTGTGAACATTTACTGACTATAAATATTGCTTACTGGCCATGAATCTGTATTTTACATATTTTGTATTCGTTTATGAATAATATATATATATATATATATATATATATATATATATATATATATATATATATATATATATATATATATACACACACTCTCACCGGCCACTTTATTAGGTACACCTGTTCAGTTGCTTGGTAACACAAACTGCTAATCAGCCAATCACATGGCAGCAACTCCGTGCATTTAAGCATCTAGATGTGGTGAAGACTACTTACTGAAGTTCAAACCGAGCATCAGAATGGGGAAGAAAGGGGATTTAAGTGACTTTGAATGTGGAATGGTTGTTGGTGCCAGACGGGCTGGTCTGAGTATTTCAAAAACTGCTGATCTACTGGGATTTTCACGCACAACCATCTCTAGGGTTTACAGAGAATGGTCCGAAAAAGAGAAAATATCCAGTGGGCGGCAGTTGTGTGGACGAAAATGCCTTGTTAAAATCAGAGGTCAGATGAGAATGGGCAGACTGGTTAGAGATGATTGAAAGGCAACAGTAACTCAAATAACCACTCATTACAACCAAGGTATGCAGAATACCATCTCTGAATGAACAACACGTTGAACCCTGAAGCAGATGGACTACAGAAGTAGAAGACCACATCGGGTGACACTTCTGTTACCTAAGAACAGGAAACAGAGGCTACAATTCACACAGGCTCACTAAAATTGTACAATAGAAGAAGGAAAAACGTTGTCTGGTCTGATGAGGCTCGATTACTGCTGCGACATTCAGTGACATGAAAGTGAAGTGACGTGAAGTGATGACCCATACTTGGAATTAGTGCTCTGCATTTATCCCATCCAAATTGCACACACACCCGGAGCAGGGGACAGCCATTTATTTGCTGCAGCGCCCAGGGAGCAGTTGGGGGTTCGGTGCCTTGCTTAAAGGCACATCAGTCGGGGTATTGAAGGCGGGAGAGAGCACTGTACACTCCCCTCACCTACAATCCCTGCCAATACCAAGACTCAAACCTGCAAACTTTGGTTAATGAGTCCAACTTTCTAACCATTAGGCTACAACCTTCCCCAGATGGAATGGGTCAGAATTCAGTTTCAGATGGTAGGGTCAGAATTTGGTGTAAAGAACATGAAAGCATGGATCCGTCCTGCCTTGCCTCAACGGTTCAGGCTGGTGGTGGTCTAATGGTTCAATCATCTCAGACTGGCCTCCACAGTCACCAGATCTCAGTCCAATAGAGCAGCTTTGGGATGTGGTGGAACAGGAGATTCACATCATGGATATGCAGCCGACTAATCAGCATCAGCTGCGTGATGCTATCATGTCAATATGGACCAAAATCTCTGAGGAATATTTCCAACACCTTGTTGAAATTATGCCATGAAGAATTAAGGCAGTTCTGAAGGCAAAAGGGGGTCCAACCCATGTTCATATCATTTAAACGTTTGATTTTTTAGTTTTTTTATTAATACTTTTATTCAGCGGGACATATTCAAGTGAAAGTAAAGATATTTATAATGTTAAAAATGGTTTCTACAGTATATAAAGATATCTAGATTTCAACAAACTTGAATTGATTAGGAATAGTAAAAAAAAAAAAAAAAAAGGCCATACACAATATGTAGGACAATAGGTTCATTGCATAATTTATTAATTATTTTTGAATTGAACGATTTATGTTTATAGTTGCTGACATTTCTTTGCTTAATTTGCCATTTAAGATGGACTGATGCTTTTTGAAATGCATTATGGGAATGCCTTCACCACAATAGCCAAAAGAAAGTATCTTACCTTTTGGAACAGCTTTTGCATTGGGAAAGCTGCCTACATTGGCAGTCCACTTGGTTTTTGGGACAGAGCCATAGTGTCACTCGCAGCATCATATACGAGATGAGCCAGACTTAATCTCTTCCTGAAATGCAACCTGGCACAAAAACACACATAGATTTTTTTGCTCATATTGTTATTTTGGTGGCTTAATGCAACAAACATATGACAAAATTGTATCTTTTCATGATAGATTTTCCACTAAAAAGTTGTTCAGATATCAGATATTGATTACATCAGTGAATGTCAGTCCGTCATTCCTAATGTGTGATTTAAGATTTATTGGGTTACAAAATGGCTTGTAACTGGCAAATAACTCAAACAACTTTTACTCAAATTTTTCAGTTTTGCTGTGAATCAATTTTGCTGTGATACTGTATGAACTATGAAGCCATTTACAGGTTTATTTAATACCCATGATTTATGTAATCCACATCTGAAAGTATAAAGCAAATACTGCTTGGATAATCATGCTAACATGATGGCCATTATTATGTAGACTAAAATAACTTCATGTCATGTGAACAAACTTTTTTGAATATGTTTGTCAAAAAGATCTTTTTCTTTTAGAAATTAAAAGTGGGGGGAAAAATGCTAATTCATTGAATTCAATTTTTTTTCAAATTTTACTGTTGGGGATTTATTCCTTTAATAAGCTCACAATTATATTTATTATTATTATTATTATTATTATTATTTATGTGTTCGTTATTTTTATTATTTATTATTTATATGCTATTAAAGTTTATTACTTCTATTTTGAATAAGCTTGTATTTTTTAATATTTTCATTTTAATTTTAGTTTAAGTTTTAGTCATTTTGTTTTGTGCTCTTCTGGTTTTTAATATTTTTTTAATATTTCTTTTTGCCTTTAATTTATTTAAATTTTAGTTTCAGTAATTTTTGTACTTTCAATAACTTTTTTTAACTTTAGTTATTTCAGTTTGTTGCTAAAAATTCATTTTTTAAGGTAAATTTAAGGTAAAATTATTTTTGTCAAATTTTATTTTATTTTATAAAAAAAAAATCAGTTAACAAAAACTATTTTAATAGTTTTAACTATAAACTATATGAAACTATGGGCCATTTACTAACAGCTTGCCCCATGCAAACCATCTTTTGGCGTTAAAATAGTACTGTCAGGATTTTCTAAAGACGTGCAGTGAAGAATTAGTGCTGAAAACGCGTGGAAAGTTATTTTTGCGCCTGACCTTATTGAATATGCATTTGTAGGAGTTTCCCTTTCAGAGGTAAAATTTATGGGACGAGTGCATTTAAATGAATAATGCAAGACTATTTACTAATGTTTGCACTCTTTGTTATTTGCGCCATTATATGATGCCCAAAAAAGCATATCTCAAACTTTTTTGTGCTTGAAATGGCTGAATTTATTGTTACTAGAAGGTGGCAGTGCAGAGAACAGAGAACGTGTCATAGAAAGGAAAGGATTGTTTTCCACACGTATTCATTTATTTGGAATCCCAGAAGAGCACATTTTCAGATTCCGAACATATCCCCACGCTACTTTTCGCTGTGCTTGGTAGATTGCATTGGAAATAAGATTCTGCATCTCAGTTCTTTAATTTATGCTTAATCATTAAATTACCCACAGACATTTTCCCCTCCCATTGGCACCATTTTGGAATTGTGCTCTCATGCTAATTGGCTCTGTTTAGCAAAACTGGCCCTATATGACTTTTAGGGTGCTTTCACACTTGGTTCGCTTGCCTGATCAGAACCTGAGTTGGATTTCTCCCCCCTCCCCTGCCCCCGCTGGACTGTATTCATATTTGTTTTATTTGGGTCCAAACCGCGGTTCGTCTGCGTCATCAAGCCAGGAGCTGTTTACTCTGTTGCTTAGTAACGGCAGTGCAGGAGAAGTGGCAAATGCATAACATTGCTCTCTGCACTTTTAAATATTTACATTTTTGAACCGTTCGTTTTGTTTAAAACGCTTCGTTACATAACGCCACTTACGTCTGTGTTACAAATGTACTGCAAAGGATCTAAAGAACGCTGAAGGTGAACAGAAATTAGATATACAGCTCTCTTTTTTGCAGCACGTCAGTCCCGCTTATTAGGAAAGTGTGAAACACAGACACAAACACACATTTTTATCAAATAATACGTTATTAATAGCGGTTCACTTCTGTGATTTGATACGATAGCGTTTGCGTCAGCAGGGAACCGTACCATAGTTCACATGAACCGTAACCCAGACCACCTTTTTTAAGCAGACTCGGTTTGTGGGTGTGCACCAGAGTTCAGAAGGCAGCGTACACATCATCCAAACAAACCAAACTCTGACGTCGGTCGAACCCGGGTGCACGCCAAAAGTGCTAGTGTGAAAGCACCCTTAAAATCTATGAATACATTTCTGAAATCAAGCATAAATGTAAACATGAGTGATATCCTCTGACTGGATAGACTCAGAGTCAGACTCTATCCTCATCATACATTATGAAAGATCTCTGAATACCCAAAATCTACGGACTGACTCTGTGCAAAAATCTGTGCAAACGACATTGTTTTCCAGCCTTTCGTTGCATTATCTGCCATTGCTTGTGATACTTTGCTCTGACTCTCTCTTGCAGAAAACGCTCGGCTCCGGCGGAAGAGCATCGCCACCGGGAAACAGCCAAGCATGGAGATCCCACCCACTGCCCCCCCACAACCCTTCCGACAATCTGTGAGTACCCCGCCGACCCGTCCCGGATCCCTGTCTCCCTTCCTCTCCCTCTCGCTCCCGTTCGCACCTCTGCCCCTGTCTCCCTCCGCCGGCCTCTCCACTTCACAGTCTCAGAAGAGAGTCAGCACCCCTCTGCTTCCCCGTTCCCTGCCGCTCTCCCCGAGCGTCTCTCTGACTCTCCCTCCCTCTGTCCCGCTCTCTCATTGGGCTGCTGGTGAGTGGAAGGTTGTGGGTTCTAATCCAGGGACCGGACCCAGTGTGGCAGCTCTGCCCTCTCTTGAGGTAGGTTATCTAACAGCCGATTCGGCTTGTGCTGTGGGTTCGAGCGGCCGGCGAGTGGCTCGGAGGTGTTAGACAAACAGTTAGTCACGCAGGAAGCAAACATGTTCATCTGTTCCCTAGCCAATGACTGAGTCATTATGTCTGAGTTCATCAGATGGAACGGCCAATTTCTGTGCGATAAACCAGTGGAGACCTTTTTGTCTGTTTAATAATAGAATGAATGTGAAGACTTTTTAGTGTTCTGGTTTAATTCAAGTGTTCAGGGTTTTGAGTGGCTTGGCAGATACTTAAAGGGATAGTTCAACCAAAAATGTAAATGCTCTTGTCATTTTCTTACCTTTAAGTGTTTTCAAACAAGTCTGAGTTTCTTTCTTCTGTTGAACACAGAAGAAAGTATCTGAAAGACTGTTAGCAACCAAATAGTTGAGGGTAGCCATTGGCTTCCACTGCATTTTTATTTTTGGATGAACTATCCCTTTAAAAAAAAAGAAAAAAAGAAAAGAAAATGTACCTTTGCAAGTACAGACTCTGCTGAAATACAATACTGTTTCTTTTTTGGTGATAAATTAATGTAGACCTTTTTGTCTGTGTAAAGTTGGATGAATATGAAGACCTTTATTTAGGTTTAGTGTCCCTGTGTAAAAATACTTAAAGGGAGAGTTCAACCAAAAATGAAAATTCCTTGCATAATTTGCTCACCCCCTTAAGTTGATCTAAACCGGTATGAGTTGGTCTAAACTCTTCTGTCGAGCACAAAAGAAGATATTTGAAAGATATTGGTAACCAAGTATTTGACGGTAGCCATTGACTTCCACTACGTCTGACAGAATTATTTTTTTTTTGGAGTGAACTGTCTCTTTAAATCTAAAAAATAATGGAAATGTACAAGTTGCAGATTCTGCCACAAAATAATACAGTATTGTTACTCTGCTATAAACTAGTTTTGTTGTTTTGTCTGTTTAATAATATGATAAACATGAAGACTTAATGAAGTCTTAATTACTGGAAAATCGAATGCATTTTAGCAGAATGAAAAGTAGGTTTCGGCCAAAATACGATATGATATTGTTTCTTTTTCTCTCTCTCTCTCTTTAGTGATAAACTAATGTAGACCTTTTTTGTCTGTTTAAATTAGAATGAACATGATGACTATAATTCAAATGCTCAGGAATTGAAATTGCATGAAAAATACTTAAAACTGAAAATAATAAAACTCAAGCATTGCAACCACAGATCAATTATTCTAAAACAATTGTTTTGTAAATGATGATTATCCATAACTGCCCCTTTTTACAGAAACATTGGTTAAAAAGTAATATATGGAAATGTATTATTTTCAAAGTTGTTATAAAACTAAGACTATTGGAGTATATTTAACCTGATTTCTTTCCACTCAATTATTTTTTAAAATTTACTTTAATGTGTTACTTCTCTTGTGTTTATTTGTTAAATTTACTTGCAATTTCTTGGTGAAAATTGTTGCAAATTAAATCATGCACCTTTTTCTCGGTGAAAAAAATCTAATTCAATATATTTCAAAGTATTTTCTTTGAATCAAAAAGTTCATTTCTAATCGCCGTTTGGTTGCTTATTGGCCCTGGTCCTTTATATATGACTATTCCCCTTTTTCCTCCTGTTTTTTTTCTGTGTGTGTGTGTTAGACAAAAATAGTAAGAATACATAATAAAATAAGTAAGTTGTCATATGAATTGAGACAGCATTAATTTCTGTCAAACAAACAGTGTAGGACAAGTACTAAGTTTAAAAAAGTGTTTGTTCAAGTGTGAGCAATATAAATATTGATGCTTACCTTAGCATACTATTAATGATTTTATTAGTATAACAGTTTGGCCGAAACTGTTAGCTGCAAATGACTGCGATAATAAATGAGAGGCACTCCAGTGATGTGACACTGCAATACATGCTTTACATGCTTAATATTTTATTGGTAATCAGATCAATTTTTTTAGGTTAAGAAAAGTGCATAAATGCTTTTCTTAAGGTCTCTTTTTAATAAATTATTCTCACTTTCATGAAAACCACAAAGAGTCTTAATATCAGTTCTTTCTGAAATTAATCTGAATTCTGCTTTAGAAACACAGAGCTCATTTAGATTTGCATTTCCTGAAGGAAATAACAGTTCTTGCAAGAAAGCAAAGTTTTGGATAAGTTTTAGGCTTTGGAACTACTTTCCAAATGAGAGATTTTCGAAATGTAATCTGAAGTTTATTTATAAGTTTACAAAAACTCAAAATAGATAGCACACCTGAGGATGAAACAAGGTTGAGATGGGTGAGTAGTTTGGGCTGATTTTAATTGTGCAAGTTTGATGCTAAGGGCTTACTAGTTTAAAATGAGCCCCCTAGCCATAATTTTGGAGGAATACCAAAACACTGCTGCCTTGCAAAAACTATAATCATCACGGAGGAGAAGAGTTTTCACAGCTTCATCTGCTGTGTCTAAACATTCATCTGTTGATGGGTTGTGTATTTTCAGGTTTAATCTGAGGTTGCACGTCTTATGAAAGCATTACGAACATAGTGAGATCTGAGTGTTTTTTTATTTTATTCTGCTGTGGCATGAACCCATAGACAGTAAAAGAAATGGACACAGCGACCCCATTGGAACTCAATTGAGACAAATGAAGCCCAGTTTTAGCGTTTTTTAGCACTTCCGTTTCTGACGCGCAGACTCAAACGAAGCTTGACGACGTCAGAAACCTGTCTGGCAGATGTAAATCTTCTAGTAGCTGTGCGTGAAAACTGCCATCGTTAATCTTGCAGAGACGGCGAGCTTGAGCGGGGAGTTCTTTGTCGTGAGTGAGCAGGAGTAAGTATTCTGAATAATTGTTTTGTATAGTATTTTAAAATGTAACGCCAGTACGCCATATTAAGTTAATTGCCTGCGAGCTTCTCCTCCTGTCTGTACGGTAATGCGACAGAGAGCCGAGTGGTTATGACGCAATCGTTAGCCTATTTTTTACAAAAACTGTTCATACGGGGCCATAATGTAACATAGAAGGTAATGGAGCCCTTTATACATTGTCGTGTATCTTTAGAAATAAATAATGGACAAACAGAGTCTTCAAACGCCTCAGATGTAAAGTTATTCGCTGTCAAAGTGACGCCAAAATGAATGGGAGTCAATGGGAATGCTAACGCAAGTGAAGTTCTGCTAAAAGATGGCAGCCCCCACCCGACTTCAACTTCCGGTCGAGTTCCTTGCCCCTTGCATGAACCTCTTTCCTGCTGTTGCCAGTCTGTTCTTGTTGTAGGCGTCAGGAACTATTTATGAAGCAACACTTCCCACTATTGGTTAAATGTGGATAGTGCAGCACTCCTGGAGTGTTTCGCCACCAGCAAAGGAAAACCATGTCAGTCAGTTGCAACACAATTTTGCATCTACTTATCTAATTAATATTAGAATTATGAATGTCAATAATTTTAAATATTTTATAAATTAGAGTTATAAAAATATATACTTTTTTTTTTACTTTATTCAGTTTTTTATGTAATACAAATATGGAATGTAATAATTTAATGTAATATTAAATATAATAAAAATATAATAAATAATTGCTTTTTAAAAATATGCTCAATTAATGTTTCAATTAATGTTACTTTCTATTGTTAAAAATAAAATAAGCAATTATTTTAAAAAGTAATTTTAATATTCAGAATAAATGTATTTAAATATGTATAAATTGCGTGTGTTTATAAACAATAATATAAATACTAAATTTTATATGAAATACAAATACTAGTAAACTTTTCTTTTTTTTTCTTTTTTTACACTTTACTCCATTTATACTTTTTAACCCGTTTAATCCCATGCATGAAAATATCCAAATTATGTGTCATTAGTAACCCTTAGAAATAATCAATAATTACATTTAGCAATTTTTTTAAACAGTGTGTGAAAATTTTTGTTTTATGTTCGGTCACATTTGTGACCGGTGGGATATTGTGTGAACTGAAATAACATATTTATGCAGTCATACAAATGGTTAGATAACTTAGCCTAGCTATTTTTAACTTTTTGATCACATTCTAGGGTTAATATTATGCATAAAAAAATAAAAAATACTTTGATAGGAACACTGAGATAAAAAAGAACAAAATCAACTATCATTGCATTTCAAAATTGTTACTGTTATGTCAAATATAACATCAAATTTTTATATTAATGCTTCGAGTATTACAACATTATTGTAAATTTTTTGTAACACATTTTTGTGCAACTAGCAACTGCAATTAGATTTATATTGTATACCTCAGTTCACTGTTATCCCACCGGTTACTATTGTGACCATCAGCATGTTTACTCATTCTATGACCACACTCAACAAAGATATATATATATATATATATGTGAATGCAGATATTGACACTAAACACCCTAAAGATCATGTGTACCAAAAATCTTTGTCAAATATTTACGTAAAGACACTTTACTAGCCTTCAGTTTTGAAGCTTTGAAGCAGCCATCATCTTCTCAAGGTGCAAACAGGAAATAAGTTGCTCTGGTCATGTGTCAATTTGCACTAATCATGTGAAACTGCGTATATTTAATTGAGACCCTTTATTTTTATATTTATATTTATATTTAAGTGCATGAAAACATCAATCAGTAAGGTTTTTGGAGCTTAATAAATGAAAACCTCCTGGTGGGATTAAACACATATTATAATTAAAAAATATTCCCTGTGATTGTTTTCAACTATCTGACTCTGCAATCCAAATCCATTCCTTAGGTTTGTGTTCTGTGGTCATGCATATTAATTCAGAGTCTGTTCTTTTTCTCAGAGTTTCCTCAGTAGAAGACTGAAGGGGTCCATTAAGCGGGCCAAGAGTCAGCCCAAACTGGACCGAACCAGCAGCTTCCGTCACATGATCCTCCCTCGTTTCCGCAGCGCCGACCAAGACCGGTACCATCCAAACTCTTCCTCCCATACACGCATGCAGAAACACTGCTGTGTCATGATATTAACCTTCAATGAGTACAGTTCAACCAAAAATGAAAATCCTGTCCTCATTTACTCATAAGATGTGATATTGGAATAAAATAGAGGTCAGCAAGTCATCATTTTTAGATGAAGTGCTCTGTTAAATGCCGGTTTGCACACCAATTCAGTATCTCTCAATCTGGTTCCTTATTATCCGTTTTCAAGCGTCCCGACAGGTGCTCTCGTCACGGTTTATTCATTCATTTATTCATATCTCACCCACGGTCAGCCTGTGGTCTTCCAGAAAAAGCCAGCTTGTGGTTTTTGAAGTTCCTGCTCAGTTCGGACAGGGATGCTTTAGTGATGTTTCCTTTTCAAAGAGGAGAGTTTTCGCTGCGTTGTAGCTTTGAAATGAAGGCCGTTCTGCCGAGCGCTTTGAGTAATTCAAACAGACATCTCCTCTTTCATATAATTAGATTCAGCTCTTAACTGGAACGGTAGTGCACTGGATTGTCGTGTGATGCTCAAATGGAGTCGAACAGCTGGAGTGGCACTGTGAACAGCGTCTCAGAGAAAGCCTGCGTTTCTTATGCTGTTTTTCATTTTGGAATAAAATTGTGATATAATCCACCTGATCTCAAAGAGAACTGAAAGTCAGGATGATTTCAATATGACACAAATTTATGCCAGTAATTATGCGTTGAAATTTTGGAGTAGAAAACCTACTTATCTTTTGGATTTGACTGACCTCGTCCCAAAAGCTTGTTTGTGTAGATGTGAATGGGATACTTCATCATTTCTTCACCCTCATCTCGTTCCAAACCCAAAATGAGTATCTTTGGAGAATGTCCAAGTGGTTCTTTTACGTACAAATAAAAGTTAATGGTGATTTATTCTGTCAGGCTGAATAAAAGATAAAAAGCTCCATAAAAGTGACTCCTATGAGAGCTTTGTGTGATGTACAGACAGAAATCTAGGTCTTTGTTCGCCTCAGTTACTAAATAGCGTTCCAAGAAGAATAATCCCACTTTTCTTTCTTGCTGCCTGCTCACCTGCTTAAAAGCAACATATAAAGGAGTAAGGTTATGTAAAAAAAAAAGATTATATGTACAATGCAAGTTACAGTAAAATATATAAAATCAAATGCAACCTGCTGATCAGTTTAATTTATTTATTTATTTTTGGATGTCCACTTATTATTCAGTCCCTCCAGAAAAACGCGGATTATTTTTGTGATTTTTGCGGGCAGGTTTTCTTAAAAAATGTGATGGAATATGCGGGATATTTTTGCAATCTTATGTGATGAAATTGCAGGAACTTGCAAAAAATGCGGTTTGATGAAAAAGAGAAAAAAAGGTGACCCCCCCCCCCCAACACCCTGTTCTCACGAGGCTACTACCTTACTGTAAAGAGTCATTTCTTATGACTTCCTATGATAAACAAGCATACTAAATCACATAATATTTAAGTTCTCATTCTGTTTTATTTCAGACCTTAATTAACACATGGTTCAAACTTACAAAACATTGAGTCAAACAAGTTCTCTAGCTTTACAAAAGGAATATTCAACAACTTCTGTAAAAATGTATACAAATAAAATATACACACAAATATACAAATGTTGTTTTACAGGAATTGCAAAGGGCAATCTCTTACTGCAACGTACATTTTTTTACATACTCCTAATATACTTACAACTGTAAGGTTTTGGTACTATTCTGTAACAAAAAAGTACAATCTTACAACTGTAGAGGGGCAATAACTTCTGAATGAAACTACAACAGTCCACTGTGAAAATGAAAGCTAACTGCGTTGCCTCTAACACTGGCCTATCATTCGCCATCCTCATCCTCATCCCTCTCTCAAAATAATTTGCCCCCACTTTCATGTAACACACCGGGTAACTGCTTCGCCCGGTCTTTTGTGCTTTTTTTTTTTGGCAGATGAGAATGATTTGCGTCCTTCACCCTGGTTTCACCGCGGGCTTCACAGATGATGTTCAAGTCACGCAATTACGTCACTTCACAAGGTTCCCATTGGGAAATAATGCGATTTTCAACTTTCTGCTAAGATATATGTGACTTTTTTGCAACGAAAATTATTATTATTATGAAATCATGCTACCTCCGCATATTTTGCTTTCTGAAATCGGCAATTTATGCGGCAAAAGTGCGGCGTATTTGAAAAAATGCGACCCCCGCATAAATATGCGGCCCTTGTCTGATTATGCATTAAATCAGGCGATCGCATAATCACGTTTTTCTGGAGAGACTGATTATTTTGCAATGCAATTTAACTGCCTGTTGGTAATACAAATAGAAAAAAATACAAAAAAATATATTTATTTAAAAAATACTGTAAAAAATCCACAAATAGAAGTATTTTATGCTGACCTATATATATATATATATATATATGATGTGAAATAATATTGTAAAATATTACAAAATGCAATCAATATAACAGAAAATAGTTTTCAGTTTTAATATATGTTATATATGATATCATTTATTATTGTGATGGCGAAGCTGAATTTTCAGTCTTCACACAGTCCTTCAGCAATCATTCTAATGATGATTTGCTGTTCAAGATTTATGCCTTATTATTATCAGTAGTAAAAACAGTTCAGATACTTATGTTCTGTGTGTACCGTGTTAAATTTTAAAGTATTATTTTATTAATAGAAGCTTCTAATGTATAACATCTATTTGAAATATATATCTATTGTAGCATTATAAATGTCTGTCACAATTCATAGCTTTTATGCATCATTGCTAAATAAGTGTATCATTTTCAAATAAAGAAAGAAGTAAACTATCACTTTTGAAAATTGGTGCAGTAAAATTGTAATTAATTTTAAGTAATTTTTTCTTGTGTTTTTTCAGACATACAGATAGATAGATAGATAGATAGATAGATAGATAGATAGATAGATGATAGATAGATAGATAGATAGATAGATAGATAGATAGATAGATAGATAGATAGATAGATAGATAGATAGATAGATAGATAGATAGATAGATAGATAGATCTCAGATCTCAGGTTTATGTAACATTTTGATTTCCACAGAGAAGTCTCTCGCTGTCTCACTACTCTCTCTCTCTCTCTCTCCCTTCCTCCTCCACTCGCTCTATCATTTCTTTCATTCTGACTCACTCCTCTGGGTCTATTTTTATACCCCTCTCTCTCTCTCTCTCCCACACTGTACTGTATGTACTTCACGCTGTGAGGCTGAATGTATACATATACAGTGAGTCTCAGAAGACGCAGGGGAAGCGATACATCACTAGTAGGGATCTAACAATTTATCATGCTTTTTCTTTTGATGTTTATATAATCATAGTTCTCGATAAGCTTGTCAATCTTCTCTTCAGCTCGTTCAAGGGTTTGTGGCTGTAAACTGCGAAGTGAGTGTGTGTGTGTGTGTGTGTGTGTGTTGGGGGGTGTGTGGGTACAGAGAGATATGTATGTATGTATGTTGTTATGCGACATAAATGTGCTCATATTTGTGCTGAGACTGATTAGAAACTTTTTTGAGCATATTTAGGGTTGATTTCACTAAAGTATTTGCTAATTAACCACAATTCAGCTTAACCACTGAAATCAAATCGACCTTAACTATTTCAGTCATTAACATTAACATTAACATTTTTTTTTTTATAAAGTTAATTATAAATGGCTTTAGTACTTTATTCCAAAATGTGAATACTCTATTAAAAAAAATATATATATAATAATAAAAATAGTGATTTTTAAAGTGTTATTTTTTTTACGTTTCCACCTATGGAAGGCATACAGAATCAGAATTATATTGAAAAACAACAAAAATTGGAAACTTAATAAATGCATCTTTTTCAAATACACACATATATATATATGTATATATATATATATATATATATATATATATATATATATATATATATATATATATATATATATATATATATATATATATATTAGCATTTTTCTGAAACTATAATCTAAACACAGTGTTTGTGCATTTTATTTAAATGCTAAAACTTATGTTTATGTCATTTTCAGTCTTTTCTTCGCAAATCATTTTTAAAAACTGGGCTCATTTTAGATTATTTAGATTTAGATTATTTTTTTTAAGTGACAATTGTGAACCTTTTTTATTAATCAAATTAGCATTTTTCATATATGGATAATGCATTGTGTGTTTGAGCTAACCTTAAGCATTGTCAAGTTCAAAAATCGCAATGTGCAAATTGTTAATTTAATTCTCAGTGAATTCTCCCCAAGTGTTCAAGCGCTCATAATTTATCTCACGACTGATGATAGACGCTGATGTAGTTCCCCATACATCACAGATAAAGGACTTCGAAAGAAACTTGACTTGTGTAATATCAAATGAAGTATACTGACCTCGTCATGTAGCCGTGTTCTCTCTCAGACCTGCTGTTCTTGCTCCCTCACAGGACTCGTCTGATGCAGAGCTTCAAAGAATCACACTCCCATGAGTCTTTGCTGTCTCCCAGCAGCGCAGCCGAGGCCTTGGATCTGACACTTGATGAAGATGCGGTCATCAAGCCTGTTCACTCCAGTATACTGGGACAGGAGTACTGCTTTGAGGTGATCTACAGCCAACTATATACTTCAGACTCAGAAGCTGCATGATCCTTACAGAATCTACCAGATGCTTATTAAAAACAGTACATTTTGGATTTTCACATATTTAAATCTATCTATCGATCCGTCATTCTGTCTATCATTATATCTATTGCTCTGTCATTCTCCGAAATGAAGAACAACGAATGAAATCTATGAATTTTCTGTCAGTTTCACTTGGGGCCACTGGTGGCATAGAAATCACACATCCCGTCTTAAATCATCAAATGCAGGACTTTATTAACTCTAGTGCCCCGTGGAATTTTGTTGCTCTTTCTTATAATTAAAATTACGCTGATGGGGGAAATACTGAAACTCATTATTCCTTTCCTTAGGTGATAACCACTTCGGGAACAAAGTGTTTTGCCTGTCGGTCGGCCGCGGAGCGAGACAAATGGATAGAGAATCTGCAGAGAGCTGTCAAACCAAACAAAGTGAGTGTGAAGAAGAAAAAGAAAAGAGGAACTCTCTTCTTCCATGACTGCATCAGTCTACTCCAGTAACAACCTCTCCTGTCATTTCCATCTTTACACTCATTTTAGCTTCTACTGTTATTTGTGGGATTCCTGAATGAACTCAAACAGGCTTCATAATGAAATAAACACTTTCTTTATTAATCTGGTATGCTTAGATAATATTTATCTCAAAGGCCAGTGCAGAACTGATTCTCCTGCAGACGTCTGTGACTGTGTCTGTCTTGGGGGTTTTGATTGGGTGGGCTGTAGAAGGAGAGCGCTGTGGATTGACTCGTCCAGATGTTCAGGCAGCGGGAGTTCGGGCTCAATCATGTTGCATGGAGAACATAACACGGGCGTCCAAAAATGATCAGCCTGCTCAGTCTCGCAACAGATGCATTGACAATATTACAGTAAACGAGGACAGACCAAGGGTGTTCATTAGTCTGGTTTATTAGCTGATTAATGGAAGAAGTTTATGAAGTTATAGCAAAAGCACAGATGTGCATTACAGATTAGTTCACAGCAAACCACTGCCAAAAGCAATCACTGATAAAAAAAAAAAAAAAAAAACATTATTTTAACATATGGTACCATGATAATGCCATGATTTTGGAGATGTACCATAGGAATAACGTGTGTTAACCATTGTTTCTTTGACGTAGTCACAGATAGCGTCACAGTCTGTCCACTGACCATCAAAACTGTAAAGTAGAACTGGAATTGCGACTAATCAGAATTAATTGTTAACTTTTAGGATCCAGGTTGTGCAGGTCTTTACCAGTCCAACAGAAAACAAAATTCTGTTTATTAGGTACACCGTGAGCTTTGTATGAATGTGTGAAGTCATCACCATGTGTTCACTAACACTTATAAAGATATTCAAAGCTTTAAGGCATTTAGTAGAAAGGATGGGCAGAAATTCAGACCATATAGAAATATAAATACTATAGATGTAAATATATTCATATTACACATCATTTGTTCATTTAATAATAATAATAATAATAATAATAATTGCTATTTATTATTTTAGCATGGATAGAAATTCAAATCATGTATAAATATTATAAATCTAAATGTATTATTATTATTATTATAAATATAACATATATTATTATAAATATATTAACATAAAAGTTACTTTATATTAATGATAATAGCAATAATTATTATGATTATAATAACTGCTAGTTTCATTGCTAGTTTGCTATTTATTGTTTTAGAATGAACAGAATTTACAGATTTAAAAAAATAATAATTCAGCTGAATTTTCCATACAGCTGTTCAGTGAATTGACATTATTTGAATGTTTTTCCACACAGTCTGTTAGTTTTCCAAACGTACAGATGTGCCACTACTAAACGGAATGTGAAAAAAAGAACAAACTGTTATCGGTCGATTTATTATGTTAGTCTGTCTTTGTATCTTTGAAGAACCTTGGTGTATAAATATGGTAATCACTCAGTAACATGTTAAAAATCAGAATACCATAGTATTGCAATCAGAGATAATGACTGTAGCGTGTTATCGGTAATGAAAGGACCGGAGCTTTGGAAATCGGTTATTCAGGGTATATTTAGTGCATCTGTGATTGCCAGTAGAAAGTGGCACTTTGATGGCTCTAGTGACTCATCATTCTGTGAGACCATCCAGCACTTTAGACACGCTGTAGGTGTTAGACTAACAGTAGTTCAGATCATTAAATCACTGCAGTCTCTGCTGTCTGTCTGCATGCTTGATGACACATTTGGAGATCTGCAAACCCTCGCACCACCCTCACCTGGAGTCTATATGGTGCAAATATGACTGTGTTGGCTTCACCATCTGTGTTTCCCACACTCAGGACAACAGTCGACGCGTCGACAACGTTCTGAAGCTGTGGATCATCGAGGCCCGGGAACTCCCTCCCAAAAAGCGCTATTATTGTGAACTGTGCTTGGATGACATGCTTTACGCCCGCACCACCAGCAAACCCCGAACCGATACCGTCTTCTGGGGTGAGCACTTCGAGTTCAACAACCTGCCAGCTGTCCGCAACCTCCGCCTTCACCTTTACAAAGAGACGGACAAGAAAAGACGCAAGGTACACTCTCTCGATAGATACCACTCAAAATGAAGACTTCAAGACTGTATGCATGCATATTGATGGATACAGTTTATGCTAATATAAATGTGATTATGTATAGTAATATATGGAAATATAATATTAATAGTATTTTTTATTTATTAACTATTTCTGGATTTAAAAGTTAAATGATATTATGTACAAATATATAATGAATATGTCTAAAAGATTTCACAACACACAGATACACACTTGTGTGTATATTCATTATTGTGTGCATGTGTGTAATTGTATTATTATAATTATAATAAATATTTATTGTATATTAATATTGTGTATTATTTATAAATTAATTATTATATCATTTATTATAATGCTAATATAAATGTACATTAATATCCATTATATACATAAATATATTAACAGTATTTTATTTATATTTAATATTATTTATAAATTAATAACTATAAAAAAATGTAAGTATGTGTATATAAAAATGTTATGATAGAAATGACTCCTTAAAAATATGCAAATAAGTGTAAAACATATAGAAAATAATGATTCAAGGCTATTGCCATTTAAAATTATGATAAAAAGATGAAACTTTGATATGTCTCTTGATATGGTGACTTTTGTTTTGTCAATTTTCTTGACAATAACAGGAGAAGAGCACATACCTGGGCTTGATTAGCATTCCCATTTCCAGCATCACTGGTCGTCAGTTTGTGGAGCAATGGTACCCGGTCATTCAGCCCAGCGTCCTGACCAAGGGTGGTGGTGTTGGAGGGGGAAAAATCATCAACGCCTCCCTGCGGCTCAAGTCGCGCTTTCAGACCATGAGCATCCTGCCCATGGAGCTGTATAAAGAGTTCGCAGAGTATGTGACCAACAACTACCGTACGCTGTGTGCCGTTCTGGAGCCGCTGATGAGTGTCAAGAGCAAAGAGGAAGTGGCCTGCGCTCTGGTGCACATCCTGCAGAGCACAGGGAAGGCCAAGGTACCACTTTGTTGAATAATGTTTGTTTGCATGTAGGTTACTTAGTATGATCCAAAACCTAGTGAGCTGAATAATCAGACAGCAATCAAATTTGATAATTTACCTAATAGGCTAATATGTTGTGTAATTTTATGTTCGCATTTTAGAGAATTGAAAAATGTGTGTGCAACATATTACCATGTTTAAATCCATTAAATCTGAAAAAATGCAGAAAGGAAATTATGTGGATTATGCTTATATTTCATTTAATACTAAATAGTATTGCACAAATAGTGTAGACTGTTTTATCTAATAATTTGGGTATATGTATTTTATTTATGTTATGTATGTTACGCGTGTGTATATTATTTGTCTGGTACACAATATTATTTATATATTGTTTTATTATTTATACATATTTTTGAATAGTGACTTTTATTTTTATTTATTTAGTTTTTACATTTATTTTATAAATATTAAAAATAATTTATATTTTATATATATATATATATTTTTTTTCAATTGTCTTATTTTTTATAAATATAAAATATATGAATTTTTTAGTTTTAGCAATTTCAGTACTTCAACTTATAAAGTTTAGTTTTAAAGTTTAAATTTTGTTTAAGTTTTACGATTTTATCTACTATTTATATTTAATTTCGACTTCTTTCAATTTCTAACCCTACCAAAGCAATTTGAAATAGTTTTAGTTTAGTTCAAAATAACAACATGGTTGCTGTCTATGTAGAGCACTCCAAAATCACTTACTTATCTGGTTCTATCATGATTACTGTATGTCTCTATACGTCGACACTAGACAACAAGGCAAGCTCAGAAGTGATTGCAGATGTCTCTTCTTTTGTTCTGCACAAGGATTTTCTTTCAGACATGGCGATGTGTGAGGTGGACCGATTTACCGATCGAGAGCACCTGATCTTCAGAGAGAACACCCTGGCCACCAAAGCCATAGAAGAGTACCTCAAACTCATCGGACATAAGTACCTCAAAGACGTTTTAGGTCAGACTTCCTCAGACTGTTTGGAGAGTTGTCGTAGTTTCAGCTGCTGTACTCTCACCCATTAATGGTCTCATCTGGATTCAGGGGATTTTATCCGTGCGCTGTATGAGTCAGAGGAGAACTGTGAAGTCGACCCAATGAGGACTCCACCTTCTGTGCTGCCCGAACATCAAGCCAACCTCCGGATGTGCTGTGAGCTGGCACTCTGCAAAATCGTCAACTCGCATTGGTTAGTTACTGAGCTGAGAGTCTGGAAATGTTTTTAAATCGATGTGCCATCTGTACATTTCCTGGCTGAAAAACTGCAAGATGTACTGCAGCAATCAAATAATTTGGATTTTTTTAAATGTTTTTGAAAGATAACTTTTATGCTCACCAAGGCTGCATTTATTTGATCAAAAGCACAGGAAAAACAGTAATATTATGAAATATTATTGCAATTTAAGATAAATGTTTTCATTTGAATATGTTATAAAAAATGTCATTTATTCCTGTGATCAAAGCTGAATTTTCAGCATCATAACTCCAGTCCTCAGTTTCGCATAATCCTTCAGAAATCATTCTAATATGAGGATTTGATGCTCAAGAAATATTTAGTAGTAGTATTATCGCTTTTTTGTGATACATCACCATTAAAACGTTATATGTAAAAAAACATTTTTACTCCCCAAGGATGCATTAAATTTATAAATTTTTTTATATAATTTGTAATGTTACAAAATATATGTTTTTCAAATAAATGTTGGTCTTTTTTAACTTTCTGTTCACCCTCCCCCACCCCCCCAAAAAAACCTCCATATTTTATAAGGGCACCACACCACTGGACAGAAAAAATAAATAAATCTGTATATTTTAATTGAGTGCACCACACCCCCGGATATTAAAAATGATACATTGTAATATTTTTGCAGCTTTTGATTTTGAGAGACAAAAATTTTTAATAATAGCTTTGATTGGAGATCTTTAAAAAATTCTTAAAGCTGCAGTGGGTAACTTTTGTAAAAATATATTTTTTACATATTTGTTAAACCTGTCATTATGTCCTGACAGTAGAATATGAGACAGATAATCTGTGAAAAAATCAAGCTCCTCTGGCTCCTCCCAGTGGTCCTATTGCCATTTGCAGTTACTGACTACTCCCGGTAAGAAACAACCAATCAGAGCTGCGGTCCGTAACTTTGTTTGTGTTCAAAATGTAGAAAAATGTATATAATAAGTGAGTACACCATGAATCCATTTTCCAAACCGTGTTTTTAGCTTGTCCTGAATCACTAGGGTGCACCTATAATAAGTGTTTATATTCAGACTATTTTAGATTGCTTCGGGGATACCGCGGCGGAGTAACCCAGTACCTTTGTGATTCTTCATAGACATAAACAGAGAGAAATAGATCCGGCTACGATGTTCTTCCGCAAGACGCAAGCAGTTCTGTTTATTAACCGCTAGAGCGTCAAAAGTTACCGACTGCAGCTTTAAGATTGCATGATGAAAATTTTCTGAAACATATTGAGAAAACTATATCGATAACAACACACATTATCCCTAATTATGAATTTTATTTTGGGTTTATTTTAATATCTTTTACATGATGGTGCAGTGAAAACAGGATATCACACCAGCTGCTTAAATCTAGATGGAAATAATGTGTATTATTTGTTTCTCCCAGTGCGTTTCCAAGAGAATTGAAAGAGGTGTTTGCATCCTGGCGTGTTCGATGCGCTGAGAGGGGAAGAGAAGACATTGCAGATCGACTGATCAGTGGTTCCCTCTTCCTGCGCTTCCTGTGTCCGGCCGTCATGTCGCCATCCTTATTCAACCTCACGCAGGAGTACCCCGACGAGCAGACCTCACGCACACTCACCCTCATAGCCAAAGTTGTGCAGAACCTTGCAAACTTCTCAAAGTCAGTACACACATCTCTAAGGTCTTCTAACTTTATTACCATGGCATCATTTTCTGCTGTATTACTAGAGCACAGTTACTCATGCTGGTCTTTTCAGCAGGGTAACCGTTCTGTTTGGGGATTTCCGCCCAGTTTTATGGGTTAAATTATAACGTCTGGGCTGTCAGCCCAGATCGTTAACCACTTAGCTATAATAAACTGTGCAGCCGTTACTGATGATGAACATAATGATCATTCACATTATCATTGTCTTAAAATTCCCGTGTCCTTAGCGATCCCTCACTGCGTTACAGGTTTGGCAGTAAGGAGGAGTACATGTGCTTTATGAATGAGTTTTTAGAGATGGAGTGGGGCTCCATGCAGCAGTTTCTATACGAGATCTCCAATCTCGACAGCGTGAGCAACGCAGCTGCTTTTGAGGGCTACATCGACTTGGGAAGGGAGCTCTCGATCCTGCACAGTCTTTTGTGGGAAGTCATGGCACAACTAAGCAAGGTAGATGCTGTTTGATAATCTAGATGAGTATGAGTGTGATTGTCTACTTGCGTTTGCAATCGGTCATCAGTTTGGTCTCCTCGGTCTGTTTTTACCGTGTCAAAGGATGCTATCATTAAACTCGGACCATTGCCCCGACTTCTGAATGACATCAGCATGGCCCTTCGTAACCCTCACTTCCAGCGACAGCCCAGTCATCAGACGGACAGACCGCCTCCAGAGAGACAGACAGACAGGTTGCTCTCCAGGCCCAGCTTCAACAGGGGCGTCTCGTCTGAGTTCCAGAACCTCATGATGAGGGACCTCAACAGGTACTTTCCTGGATGTGTGTCACCTCTGAAGAAACTACTTTCCAAATCCTAGCGAGCTGACTACTTAGTCTGTATTTTAGCCAAAGGTGCAATGGATGCTAAAAAAAAATTTCAATATTTTTTTTTTACTCTTTTACTATCTATTTTTTTCTATCTTACAGATTAGATTTTCTTCTATTTTACAGAGACTGTGTTAATCATTATTTGTGGTTTACTGTATAGTACAGCATATTGCCTTTTATAATATCACATTTGTATGAAAAAATTAAATAATTTAGAAAATTGAATTTAAAAAAGGTGTAAGAGCATAAATTAGATTTGATATGAATTCATTATTTTATTGTATTCTATTTTTTTCTATAGTTTTATTCATTTAGTTTAGTTTGGCTGTCCAAATATTTAATTGTGAATTCTTTTTATGGGAATTATTTTAGTATAACATTTAGATTTTTCTTTTCCTGTCACTTAAAAGGAATCATAAAAAAGACTGATAATTGAATAACATTACTACAACTACTTGATCTTTTAAAAAAAACTAGCTTTTCTAATCTTTTTGTATTCTGTTCATTTTCTTTTTTTAATTTATTATACAATTAACAAAAGCAAAAAAGGCCTCTAACACAAGCTTGATCTATTCATTTTCTATTCTGTTTTCTTTTATTATATAATAAAAAAAAAAAAAAACTTGCTACTTGATTTTGATTGCTTCCATTGTCCTCATTTGTAAGTCACTTTGGACAAAAGCGTCTGCTAAATGATTTTATTTTATTTTATTTTATTTTATTTTATTATTCTACAGACACAGGGTTATTATTGTTAAAACTAAAACAAACAAAAAAAATTATTACTTGAAACAAAAATAAAATAAACTGAAATCCAATAATATACCTTATTTTATTTAATATATTTGCTAGCATTTCTCATTTTTGCTTAGTTTAGCTTAAAGTATAAAATAACTAAAACTAAACAAATTAAAACTAACAAATAGATATTAATAAATGCTACGTTAAAGATAAACTAAAGCCCCTTTCACACTGCACGTCGGACCCGCAATATTTCCGGAACATTGCCGGGTCGCCTTCTGTGTGAAAGCAACCACGTCCCGGGATTGATTATCGCATTGAACCCGGGTTGGGGACCTAGTAACATTGCGAGGTTCGACCCGGGACGAGCGCTGTGTGAACAAAAGCCAGATCTAATTCCGTGTCGAAGTGATGACGCGTTATCGCGCGACTCTTTTACCGGCTGTTTTGAAGGAAGATCAACGTTCGCGACAAATACATATTTGCAAACTGTAATGAAGCAGAGAACAGTTAGTTCCTCACTTTCCGCGCTGACGCAGAGATCGTTTGCTTGCTTCAGTGAAAGTATAAGGTGCCCAGCGTTTTCGACTCGTACATTACACGTCACGCGCTGATGTCACGTGTCGTTACGGGATCTTCAAGGGTTGTGTGTGAAAGCACGCACATATACCGGATCATCACTGGCAGTGTGAAAGTGCAAAATCTAGCGACCCGGGAACAATTGCAGGAACACTTTACCTGTGTATTTGCCAGGATGGCAGTGTTAAAGGGGCTTAATAAACCTTTACTAAGATTAAGGTGAAACATTTTTTTTTTTATAAAGTCTAATAAATATAATATAAAATATTAACAAACTATAATATTATATCAATGATACTAAAATAAAAAAGTTTATTTCATTAATTAATCAAATAAATAATTGAATAAAACAAGAACAAAAAAATTATCACATCATATGGCTCGCTAGGTTTCGGAACTAAGTTTAAGTGAATGTCTACATGAATATTGTTAGTAGAGAAAATGAATGTGGATATGATTTTCCATGTTAACATTCTCATATCTCACATAGTTCAGTCGAAATCACTCGCCTGCCCTCTCCAACCTCTGCCATGTCCAGTGGCGGCGCCCCTCCATCCCGGGCCGGAATGGGAGGGTTTGCAGACCACGATCATCCTCACCGAGCCTCATCTAAAGACGTTTTCTATGTCGCCCGTCCCCCGTTGGCCCGCTCCAGTCCAGCGTACTGTACTAGCAGTTCTGATATTACTGATCCAGACCCAAAGGTAAGTCCCACAGGGCAGTGCTTTTGATAGGGTGGGGGGTGCCCCTTTCATTTAGAGATCTTTCAAGACTATGGTCAGTGCAAATTCTCATGTGAATAACAGCTCGCTCCCTAGCACACGTTTCACCAGCAAATCTGAGGGTTGGCTTTGTTCCTGATGGAGAAGGAAGCACCACTGACCTGCTTACTGCAGAGTCAAATACCATCCAAGCATGGAAAGAGGGCTACGAGATGATGTGGGTGCAGTCAATACTTACCATAGAGATTTTTAACCTTAAAGGGGTCATATGATGCTTTTTTTAAAGATCATTATTTTATGTATTTGGTGTAACAGAATATGCTGACATGCTTTAATGTTCAAAAAGCACATCATTTTTTCAAATACTGTACATTATTGTAGGTCCTCTATGCCCCGGCTCTCTCAAACGCGTCATTTTCTACTAAATCCCTCCTTCTGACAAGCGCAGTTTGCTCTGCTCTGACACCACAAGCAGGCGTCAGAAATGTAACACCCCTTTCCATAATCATGAGCTTCGTCTTTAAAAATAAATGTAAAGACAGTTAATAATGTCCTTAGTTTTACCATCATCTGACTCCTGTGTGACCCTGTCTCTCTCTCACACACACAAACACACACACGTGATGCGCAAAACTCCAAAACAAAATTTGAACATAGCAAACACTAATAACTAATAACAAAACATGCTTACAGTAACAGATTCAGAAGCGTCAGATTGTCGTAGCAAAGTCAGAATTACCTACTCTCCTAGGTTCACGAAAAAGGTTGTCCACAAAATGTTCTGTTGTAAGTAATCTTAAAGATTCCTAAATGCATCTACTTTCAGAAGGCCAAATAAAGTGCTTTTGTTTTCATCTAGAAACACACAGCATCTCCCTGACATGGCTGCTTCAACACTCACTGTTGTTACTGAAGCCACGCCTTCTTTCTTTGCGTGAACATTTGGATGGCATTATACTGTGTTCACACCTAACGCGAATAGAGCATCTGGCGCAAATGATTTCAATGTTAAGTCAATGCAAAGGCGCGTTTACACGCGTCTGGAGGTCTTGCGGCGCAAATGAGGCATTTAGCGCGGCGCGGAAGATGCGAATTCGCCTCATTCGAACGTCTAATTCGCGTTAGGCACGAATGGTGCTTTTGTGCTTTTAAGCGTTTGACGCGAATTCTCGTCTGCCGCCCGAGTTTAATTTTTTTTTACTTTGGCGTCAATTTGCGTCGCGCTAACCAATCAGGAGCCTGCTAGAAGTCACTCATTCAACATGGAGGAATGACTGAAGTTGTCAGTGAGCAGTCAACCGGAGCTATATGACAAAAGTTAATTTTTCTATAGAGACAGGAATAAAAAGGACCTATATATATATATATATATATATATATATATATATATATATATATATATATATATATATATATAAACATATTAATAGATGAATTGAATAAAGGCCAAAGATAAGAAACGTTTCGTTTTACCCCAAACTAATTATATTTTATCTTGAACCGCTAGAGACATCAGAGCCAGTGGCAAATGTCAGAAGGTCTAGCCGAGGTGAGGCTGCTCTCGGCGGATACATGATGACGGAGCTCCCGCTGATTGCATGGAGCTCATCTCCAAAATCGGCGAAAAACATTTTTTTAAATAGATGCTGTCTTTATAAATAAACCGCATATTTAAGTTTAAAACAACTACATTCTCGCCTGAAATACTTTTAAAACTACATTTCATGACACAATAACAGTAATATTTTGAAAATTATCCGAATAAAATGGCGGTTGAAAATGCTGAGTGAACTCAGCTGGCAGAAGCCCCCCCCCCCCCCATTTAGCGAATTTGCGTCTGTTTTGAAGTTAATTTCACACGCGAATGAAGCGAATCTCACGCGCGAATGAAGTGAATGATCTCAAAATGTTCAAGTGGTAAACTAGACGCGGTAGACGTGAATTTGATGCTCTATTTGTGTTTGGTGTGAACACAGCATTACACAAATCTTCCCACATAGCTACGTAGACATGTGGGGTGGGTTTGAATGAGTTGTTTTAGGGAGGCGTGTCAGAGTCTTAACTTTGATAAAGCGTATCTTTTTGGATTTGAAACTTTAGTCTTTGCAACTTTACAGATCTTCTTTATGCACCAAGAGTTTGTAAGACTCCAAATATAAAGGAAAAATTGAAATCGCATCATATGACCCCTTTAATATTGCCTTACCTTTTGGGATTCAATGTCCTAAAATAAAAGCAATAGTTCACCCAAAAATGGAAAATTGCATGGCATGCATTTTTTGTAGTGACCAATGCTGTTGAAAAAGCACTGTAAAGGTCCATATCATTTGTGTACTATATTCCAGGTCATCTTAACATTTATAATTTAACAGATTGAATTATTAAAATTTTGCTTTTTTGGCTTTTGTTGTCTGTTTCAGATGCACTTTAGTTCTAAAATATAAATTTTGAAAATGTTTGATTTTGTTACAAAGGTTTCAGATGTAATTAAATTACATTTTCTCATATAAAAGTTGTTGAAATGATTTCTTGTTATATTATATCATTATAAAAATGATATTATATTATTTAAATATTATAATATATAGAACATTATATTTGAGAAATTAAATACAATTTATTTGACATTATTACTTAGACAATATTATAATCAGCAAATTATTCACGGCTCTTTTCAATAGAAATATATTTACACAAACAATGAAACAATGACATTTAAATGAAACTTAATGGCACTTAAATTAATTGTATCAACTACTTTTAATGTTTTGTTTTTTTTAATCCAGTTAAATTAATTTTTCTTAAAAGATTATGCTAATTTGTTAACATTGTTTAAAAATGTAAACAATTATATATTATTACTAGGACAGTTGGGTGTCTTCTTTATTTTAATTTTTAATTATTATTGTTTTTAAATATGCTAGAAATTTTGTCAAACAAATTATAAACTATCATCAGACATTTTTTTTGTGTAATTTTTTTTAAATGCATTTTTTTCCACAGTGTAACAATGACACATTTAAATGAGCCATAAAAAAATGAGTATATATATTTATATAATCAAAAAAAATTGCTAGAAAAACCTGGGTTTAGTTTTTATGCATAAAAAGCAATGGCATATAAATATGGCAGCATGCTTTTAAGCATAAAAATGCTACTTCTAAGTTCCATTGAAAAAAAAGAACAGCATATGGGAGTAAATAATGACAGAAATTTCATTTTTGGGTGAATGATTCCTTTTAACCCTCCAGTTAATACACGCACGCTGTCAAGCCACGTTCATAACCGGCCACACCTGCTGCGTTCGGCAGGTATCTGCAGCGTTCTCGCCCGTAGGTTCTGCTGTAGGTGTTAATGAAAATGTTTCTATGATGGACCTCCAGGATTCAAGAATGAACAGCGTCTCTAACCTGCAGTCTGTGGGGGACATGCTCAACTCTTCCCAGGCCTCGATTGCTGGCCTCGGCAGCTACGGTGGGTTCCCGGGCTTGGGAGGAGGCCTCGGAGGCCAGCTGCGTGCCGGAGGGCGTATGTCAGCCGGATCCGGGGGTTCCAGCATGTCCGGGGGTCTGAGGTTGAACCAGCTGAGCCAGATGGGAACCACAACCGACTCGCTGTCCCAGCAGCAACAGCAGCAAGCCGCCGCGCTCCGCTACCCCCTCTCCTTCCAGAACCCTCTGTTCCACCTCGCTGCTGATGGTCCTCAGCTTCACCACCAGCACAGTCGAGCTCAACCTCCTCCTCCTCTCCTGTTGGCCCCAGAGCCGGACGCCTCTCACCCCGGTTACATCCCGCAGTTTGCCCACGGTGGCTTCTCCCGCAGCGAGGACCTCTCCACCCTCAGACCCGGCCCTCATCTGGGTCAGCCGAGCATCATTCACTCCCACAGCTACAGCGACGACTATAGCCGCCATAACCAGAGCGAATACGGGCGACGCCAGATCCCCATGCACATGCAGGTAGTTCCTTGACCATTTCTAATGGCTTTTGGATCATTTTAATCTTAAAGGGTTAGTTCACCCAAAAATGAAAATTAGGCCATGTTTTACTCACCCTTGAGGCAGCCCTAGGTGTAAATGATTTTCTTCTTTCAGACGAATCCAGTCGGCATTATATAAAAAATTATCCTTGTCCTTCCAAACTTTATAATGGCATGGGCAGATGTTTTTGTTCAACAGTCCAAAAGTAGTCCAATAAAGCACATCCATCCATATTAAAACATGCCTCACGCAGCTCTGATGGGGTGAATAAAGGCTTCCTGTATCGAATCAATGAGTTTTTGTAAGAAAAATATCCATATTTAAAATGTTATCAACACCTTTCTTTCACGTATGATAACTGTAGTAGATGGAAGTCGTTCCAGGGCGGATGGCGTAGGATGTATGTGTTGCCCACACACCATTGATTAATGGCAAATGCTGAAGTGTGGAGGATAGACAGCCAAACAAAATGCCGGTCACAAATTAGCGGATTTCTAAAGAAAAATATTGGAGGATTTCAAAGCCAAGAGGAGACTGGTTCTCGTTTGGTAAAGTAAGGGAACTTTGCTTCCTTTCCTCCTGTAAACATATGTTGGTTTTGGCGAAACTCAAACGCGCATGCGCTGTGCCTACATCCTACATCCTCCGCCAGAAAGGCTTTCTCTCACGAATGCGCGTACGACAGTTAGCGGAAGTTACACTAAACTGTTTCTATAATTTTAAATATGGATTTTTTTTTTTTTTACAAAAACGCATGGATTCGTTACAAAAGGCCTTTATTCACCCCCCAGGAGCCATGTGATGCATCGGTTTAATATGGATGGATGTGCTTTATTGTACTTCTTTCGGACTATTGAACAAAAACACCTACCTATCTGATTGGATTCATCTGAAAGAAGAAAGTCATATACACACAGGATGCATTGCTTTTCCTTTTGGTTGAACTAACATTTTAAAGTAGAAGTTTAAAAAAAAAAGAAAATAGGGAAGTGACATACTCAGAATTCATGCCCTGCATTTAACCCACCCAAAGTGCGCACACACACAGAGCAGTGAACACACAGTTGGGGGTTCAATGCCTTGCTCAAGGGCCCCTAAGTCGTTTTATTGTCAGCCCAAGATTCAAACCCACAACCATAGGGTTAGGAGTCAAACTCTCTAACCACTAGGCCACGACTCCCCTTAATTGGTTGTACCATGATCAAAAGCCTTGATGGCAGCTTTCTTGGCCATTTTTGAAAGACTGTTGAGAGAGTATCATTTTGATGCTAGTATAGAAGTTCTCTTTCCAATACAAATATGTAAGCATTCTTGAATCAAGATGCATTTACTTGTCTTGTATTCTTAAAAAAAAAAAATCTATAAAATTTAAGTGACGAATATCTGCCAGCACGGTCAGAAAAATAAAAGCTTTTTTCATTTTGAATTAAGTTAATTTGTTTGACTCCTCTGTTCTAGTATTAAATGTAAACATGCCCAAATTTGGTAAAGATTCTTTATATATATATCTTGTATAAGAATGTTAAGATATTTCTACTGGAAAAGAGGACAAAAATATTGAGTAACAACATCATGGTCCCATGATCAAATGCTACATAGAAGCTAGAGAGTACCATCATCTTCATCATAAAATGAGAAATGGGACACTATGGTCTCGTAGATTTTTACAAAAGTCCACATCAAGAGTGTCATTTCAGTCAGCGACTAAAAACCCTGATATCTTGGAAACTTTCAATCCCATTGTACATTATCCCAAAGTAAAATAAAATTTTGTTTATATAAATATATATTATTATATAACATTTATATTATAGAATCATAATTATAATTATATCACATGTATATTTTTCAAGAGCCTGTGGTTTTATTCTATGATATAAAATACAACCATAATAGCTGGCTCATGATTTTTTAACTTTATAATGTCGTAAAAAACACAATGTCTAGTCATATTTATTTATAAATAACTATATAAAATATTAATTGAATTCAGCTGTAAAACAGCTCCTCAGAAAGCAGCACTAACAACCAGTCCCATTTACAAAACAAATCTGATTCAGATATGAGATATGTTCTGCAGTTTGGCAGAAAATAATAGTGTCATTATTCAGCTTAATTTACTTAAATGTTGATTCGATTCATTCCGTGCAATGTTCATCAATAATGAAACCTCTTCAAGGCAGATTTACAGAAGACACTGTTATCCAGCTCAATTCAGTTTTGTTCTAATTTGATAACAACCAAAAGGTGACAGTAGTGATTCGTAAACTTTTGTTGGTCACACAGCTTATTTAATAAAAATGGACATACTATGCTGTGGGAACTTTGGTTCATTCACTCCTGCAGCATTGTATTGTATTTTATTCTTATTGTACTGAATGGATTTAGTACTTTCTGTATGGAAGTGATTTCGAAATAAGCGGTGGTTGTAACTTAAGCATGTGTCTCATGACCAGGAGCAGCAGCAGATGGCAGGCATGGCATCACAGACCGGCACATCTCATTCATCGCTCGCCACGCCTCCTTCCACCGTTCAGCCTGTCCGTCAAAGCTCCATGGCTCCTCCCACGCAGCGCATGAAATCACAACCCTCACATCAGCTTTCCGTGAGTTCTGCCGCCGCCGCCGCTCCTGCGGGCAAGACCAGGCCACAGAGCGGAAACCTGCTCCAGTCCCCGGAGTCTGGCTTCGGGGGCCGGCAGCAGGGCCCTCGTCAGCAGCTGTCGGTCAAAGACAGCACCCCGCCTGGCCTACCGCATCAGCAGAGCTCCACCAGAGAGAGCCAGGGATCGCAGGGCTCTCAGGGCGGAACGCCACAGTCCACACAGCAATCCAAATCACATCAGGAACGACAGCAGATCCAGCAACAGCATCTGCTTAAGCCTACCATGAGCAAACAGGTGTTCCAATCAGAAACCATTCTTCGCTCTCCCTGCTATCAGACGTGCTTTTGTCTAGCTTTTTTATGTGTGTGATTTCTATAAAATTATAAAAAAAAAGGGGGGGGGGGGTCTTGGGAAAATGTGTAGACTTTAAAAGTTTATTAAAGCCATTAAATGGGAAATAATTTAACAAATCATTAAATATATATATATATATATATATATATATATATATATATATATATATATATATATATATATATATATATATATATATATATATATATATATATATATATATATATATATATAAAACAATGAAACAAAAACAATGAGGATCTTATTAAAATGGCAGCATCAAACTTGGACACTTTTAATATGCAATAGTGAAAAAAAAAAAAAAAAAAAAAAGCATAATTTATTAATCTGACTAGAAAACAGTTACATCTAAAATACTGTACCACACAGAGAGTTTTTCACATTTATTCTTGGCATTTGAATGATTTTTTAAGTTTATTAAAGCCATTTAATCAACAATATCTTTTTTTTTTTTGCATATTTTTAAAAAAGTCAACACACACACACTCGCATGCACACACACACGCATATATATATATATATATATATATATATATATATATATATATATATACATATATATATATAAAATGCTACACAGGGACTAAAATAAGTATATACTGTAAAATAAATTAAAAAATATATTAAATGCTACACAGGGACTAGGGATTTAAATGTGGTGAAAACTGTTCAAACAGATATGAAAGCACAACAATTTAATTGGTAGTAACATTAAATTATCAAGCATATTTAGTAATTATATTTAATATGTAATGCATTTTAAATTCAGAAGTCAAAAGTGACAGTAAAAACATTTATAATGTTGCAAAATATTGTTTTTGAAATAGATGCCATTCGTTTGGACTTTTTTAAGAATTCTGAAAAAAATCTTATCACAGTTTTCAAAAAAATATTAAGCAGCAATAAGATTTCAACACTGATATTAAGAAGAAATGAGCAGCAAATCAGTATATTAGAATAATTTATGAAGGATCACAACAATGCAAACTGCAGTTAAGATGCTACAAATTTTGCATTGCATCACAGGAATAAATTACATTTTACAATATATTTGATTAGAAAACAATTTTTAATTGAAATATTATTTCACACTATTACTATTTTTACAGCGTTTTTGATTTAAATAAATGCAGGATCGGTGAGCATAAGAGACTTTTTTTTTTTAAACATTAAAAATCGTACCAACCCGAAACTGTAGTGTAAATATTGGAGATGGAGCTTCCACACTTACATGATCTTGTGTTCTTTTCCTCAGGGCTCTTCCCAATCTCCAACCACCCTCAACCCCTCGATCCCTGCCTCTGAGCGAACGGTCGCCTGGGTGTCCAACATGCCCCATCTTTCTGCTGACATAGAGAGCTCCCGCATCGACCGAGAGGAATACAAACTCAAGGAGTATTCAAAGAGCATGGACGAGTCGCGTCTGGACAGGGTGTGTTTCTGAGGGTTTATTATAGTCATACCAACAGAAATTGTCATGCTAGAAGGACGCTGTGATGTGATTGTTGTGGGCAATTTTGGTTGAGCTATCCCTTAGATTCTTGGTCCAAACTCGAGCTTCATTCTTGTCTCTGTCCTTGTGCAAACATGCCACAAGACACTCAGTTTTGTTTCCCACCTTAGCGTGTCAAAGAGATGCATGCCATATCTTTCACCTCTGCAACAGATGGTGCTGGCAGCCTCATTTATGCATTATTTAAATATGAAATGAGAACGAGTAGCCTTCTTCAGGAGAGCGCAGCATGGGCTTTTAATAAGTTCCTCCTGGCTGCTCTTGACCCTCTGTCCTCCCCTGTGCAAATTTGTGCAGAGCTGACATGCAACTGCTTTTCATTGTTTCACAGTGTGCCTGTTAAAAGACAGCTTCATCTTCAGCTATGAATCAGCTTTTTTGAAATACAAATTCTCATTCCCGTGTGGTTTGGAAGGAGAATTTGCTCATTTGCATTGACCGTGGTTGTCCACCTAGGCAACATTTTAATGCATGAATGACACGTTCCTTGTGGAAAAGCTGCAGGGAGCAAAATCATTCTTGCTTGTAAACCAAATGTTGGCCAAAATCTGAAAGCAGCTCATTACTGGAAAAACCACACTGTTCTGAAAACGACTGAGCTGCAAAAAAAATGCACAAACAGTCATTATTTACCCACCCTCGTGCCATTCTAAACCCGTGTGGCTTACTTTCTTAGTCTTTATTTCTCACAAAAGATGACATTTTGACAAATATTGTTCCCAGGATATGCTTTAGAAATGTCCCTTTTATATTCCACAGAAGAAAGAAAGAGTTTTGGATTAAGATTAAGTAAATGCACACTACTTTTAGTTGGTAAATCACCAGCGATGAACACTAGTTGTACTTTATTGACATTTTTATTACAGGTTTTTTACTTTTTTGCATTGCAGTTTATTAAATCAATTTAATAGGTAATATCTTAATATTTGTAATTTTCACAACTCATTCTGTTTGTTTTAATACTTTTGTTTTCATTTTTATTTTACTTATTTTTATTTTTAATAAAGTTTTATTTAATGTTTTTAATACTTTTTAAGATTTATAGATTTTAATTATATTCTAAATGTTTATTAAAGCCATTTAATAGACAATAAAATAAACTATTTTAATTTTTTAAAATAATTTTTAAATATGTAATTTTAAATACTTTTTATTTTAATTCAAACTTTTATTTTTACTTTCATTTTTTAAAACTTTTAATAAATGTTCGAAGCTTTTTGTACCTAACTTTTTTTTGTTCTACCATTTAATGGAATGGATAATATGTTAATTATAATGTTAATTATAATTTCTAAAAATATTAAATTAACATTTTATTTTATTTTTTTTACTTTAATTTAATTTATATTTATTTTTCTAAATTAATTTTTATTTAATTTAAATGCTTTATTTATTTTTACATTTATTTAATACTTTTTACCTTTTAATACTTGTAAAACTTTTTGACACTTTTAGTCACTCACTCACCAACCTATTACCATCTGCTCTGATAACACGCCTGCTGTCCTCCTCTCTTCTCTGGACGCAGGTGCGTGAATACGAGGAGGAGATCAACTCTCTGAAGGAGCGTCTGATGATGTCACACCGCAAGCTGGAGGAGTACGAGAAGAGGCTGTTAACTCAGGAGCAGCAGACCAATAAAATCCTGCTGCAGTATCAGAGCCGACTGGAGAACAGCGAGAGGAGACTGAGACAGCAGCAGATGGAGAAAGACAACCAAATTAAAGGAATTATCGACAGGTAATATGAAAAAAAGGCTGGAGAAACATTGAGCGGTGGTTACATGATCACGCTCACCGAGTACTAACTGTACCTCTGTTCCTTTGACAAAGACCCCTTGTGTAATGCTGTTTAGAAATAGTGCTCCAAAAAGTATTTGTATAATTAAACCACACTCAAAAATATCTGAATGACAATACATTGAGATAACAAAATATCATACAATCAAAATCTCAAATCTAGTGGCATTCTTTAAAGAAATATAGCACACTTTCACAAAAAGTAATAATACTTTATTAAAATGAAATATTAATAAAATGTAAAATAGCTGTTTTCTATTTGGATATATTTTAAAATGTAATTTATTATTGTGAAGTAAAACTTAATTTTCAGCATCATTACTCCAGTTTTCAGTGTCACATGATCCTTCAGAAATCCGCTCAAGAAACATTTCTTATTATTATCAAAGCTGAAAACAGTTTTGTGGCCTCATAATTTTGTTAGAACCATGAATTTTTTTTTTTTTTTTTTTACGAATGGAATGGATTTATTTTAAATATAAATATTTTGTTACATTATAAATGCATCTATTGTTTATTAATATACCGTATAATAAACCTTTATCACTTTTGATCAATTTAATGCATCCTTGCTGAATAAAAGTATAAATTGTATTAATTTATTTTTTAATTAGATTTTCTATTCAATTTTATTTTAAACAATATTTTTAGAGTTTAATTTCCTTTTAATTCATTAATTTAAATTTTAATTAGCAGATACAGTATATTATTTGATATCTCCATTTTTTTTTTTTTTATGATATCCCAATACTTTTTAGGGTCACTGTGTTTTATGCATTTTATAAGGGGTTCTCTAAAGCGACTGCCATTTACACTGAATCATGTCACTCTCATGTTAGTTTAACATAGACATCTCAGTCTTGTAATTGCATGTTGTGTCTCTGCTTTTAATTGATGAACTGGGTTCATTTCCTCCCTGTTGTTGTTTTACTTTGCTTCATTTCATCATTTTTATGACTGTGTTATTTGGATTCTTTTTAGCTGTATGAATCTACAGAGATCCATCTTCCAATGTTTTGTTCACTGTTATAAATGACATCTCCCCACCCATTGGTTAATGAAATGATGATGTAACTTCCTGTAATGCAGCACTTACCGCATATTTTGTGTCACAGAGTATATTGCTATTTTAATCCAATTCTAGGAATGAAGACATGGAGTCAAGACACTCAGATGATGAAGGGAGCCCTGGTTCTTACTCCCAAAAGGGCATAAAAATATAAATCATCAAGTCTCTTCCCTCCTTGACGTGCATTAGCGCAGTACCTTACTGGAATGATCTCGGGATGAGCGGGATGTGTTTGTAATGGAGGCAGTCGTGTGCTGGCAGTATATATTTGTCATTTTAAGCACTGCAGTCTGAGGAAACAAGTTTGACATGGACAGATTGTGCTTGAGCTGATAAAGAAAAGTTGCTTTATGAATGGCTAATGTTTAAGAAACTTGTTCAGTTAAAGAAGAATTGCCATTTGCAAAAGCTTGGTCATCCATTGAATTCAATTCTGTTGTTATTTATTCACCCTCATCTCATTCCAAACCCGTATGCTATTCAATTTTCAGTGGGATACAAAATAAAATAAAGTAAAAAATAATAAAAAATAATAATATTTATTTATTCATTTATTGTGCTTCTGGGAAAAATAAAATCAGTATACTGTATAGAAGGAGAAATACAGGTTTAAGATTGAGATGAGGGAGTGTGAATTATTTCAGCATATCTGCAATAATAATGTTTTATTATTTTAAAAGCCTTTATTCAGATTTTACCTGTTTATCTTGAAGATAGAAAAGGTGCTGGCGATTTCTCTTCCAAATAACCATCGATGACTGTAGCAGAACATCTTGAAAATACCCAGAATCCTCTCTTCCTGAACTGCCAGTTTCACTGTGTTGTATGTATCAGAATAGATCACATGTCAGAGGTCCATGTTCTCCATATCTCTATGTGCTATCAGAAGAAGAGCGCTCCTCATCACATTCGGCTTTCAGTTATTTAGGCCTGGCGGGAATATCAGTTTCAGCGTCAAGAGCATGCATTTTCAAATATTCAGTAAAACTTCAGAAACTGGCTTGAAAGTATTTGTATTTAATCTCATTTGTGCTTTTCTACTAAGCAAATGTGAAAGCATTGTCACAGCATAAAGTACAAAATAGCCTTCATTTGCTTTATGCAAAATAAAAATACAAATTTCTGTTGATTTAGAGGTGAAATATGACCTGGTAAATATTAACACAACAAACTATAGTTTCAGTCTTATGTTTCATGTGCAATACCAAGATGATGCAGTATAAAATATTAAACATGAGGTAAGTGAGTTGTTATAAATATCTTATTTTGTGTGGTGCTGTTTGTGAAATAAACATAGAGATATGAATTATAGATCAAGAAACATGAACACTGGATTAATTTAGGATTGAAACGAATTCATAGAAAATCTTTTTTTTTTTTTTTTTTTTGCAGTGTGGTGTTGATATAAACAATAACCGGGAAGAATATGAAATGTTTGCACTGACAAAAAAGCCTTTTTTAAGTCTTTTTGTTTTTCATTGTTAGCCTTTCAAATATTGATGTATATAAATGAGTGTATTAAAGATTCTGAAACCAATAACAAAAGCTATTTATTCAGAAATAGAGTATAGATAATATATATTCTGTATACAAAATATATATATATATATTTAATTCTTGTATGCCTTGATAATGTAGCAATGTTAAATGGCACAATGAAGCTTTACTAACGATTCCTTCTGACCTCTGCTTGTGAAATGTGTCGGACCTTTGTTAATAATGATTCTGTATTTTTTTCTGAAGTCCTGAAGCACTTATCTTGTCTTTTAATTTTGTTTGTTTTTGCTGTTGTTTTTTTATTTGGTTTTGTACAACCATATATGTGCGTTTATCAATGGAATAAAATATCCAATCACATTGTTTTAAACTTAAACTGTGCAATTCATTATTTACTAGTATGCCTAAGGCTAGAATAAGTCATCCTGCGAATAAATAAATGTACCATTTCATATCAGTACACATAAAAAAAAGAATGAAACCTTTCATATTCAAACCAAAATGCATGCATTTAATGTGAGTTGTCATGTCATGCACTCATATTGTCTTGTCAACATATATCAACCAAACATCACGAGACACATCAATCCTCACAAAGCCGCTGTTCAGTTGATAATCACACCAGTTTGGAGCCTGTTAAAGTGGTTTGTTCTGCCTAAAAACAGCGTCTGATGTGATTTCCAGAGAGATGTGAAATGCTCATGTGGAGATATGAAAACATCTCTGTTTGTGCATCAACCAAACGTCACTTTGATGCACACTGGCGGACACTTCAATAGCGTGTAATTGCTGAAATAAGCTGCCAGTAAGAGCGGCAGCCATCGTCAGAAGCCGTACAACGTGGCCCGTTTTCATTTATCCGCTCCTTTATTCCCATGGGATGATGGAAATATGTAATTATATGACATAATGAGACATGTTTTTGATGGAATTTCTCACAGTAGGCTTTCCAGATTGGACCAAATCAGCCAAACTACTCCAGTTTATACTAGAACCAATGCTTTTATCGATGATATTTCTGGCTGATGAACACTTGTGTCTGATCTCAGTAATGTCTGTGTGCTTTGGAACTGATCATGTCTTTCTCTCTCCTTCACTTTCATTGTTTTCCGTGAAGACTGATGGCTGTGGAAGACGAGCTGAGGGGAGGGGTGATGCCTGAGCACAAACCCAGGATGTTCGCAGACCAGGTCTGTCTTCTTCTGGTGTCCTGGACCGTTGTTTGTGTGTCTGTTCTTCTGTGTTTCTGTCGGAATGTCTTTGCTCGTTTGCTCTGCCTGTCTGAATGCTTTAAGGGACTGATTTCCATCGCTGATGTGATGATTTGTAGGTCAGAACTCACAGAGTTGATCCACTTGAGGATGAGTAGCACTGATTTCTGATGATGATGCTAAAACTGATGAAGGATTTATTTCTCAGACAAGGCTAAAAGCGGGCATGTCAAGAGGAATGACTTTTTTCTTTTCCTTGAGAAGAATTTAAAACTGTAACTTTAACTTCTTCTTTAGTCTGCAAAACTGTTTTATATTATTATACACTAGTGTTCCAAAGTTTGGAAAAAATATATAAGAAATATTAATGCAATAAAAAATAGTTCAGTAATATTGGGAAATCTTATTAAATGCTCAAACTACTTTTTCATATTTTAATATATTTTAAAAATTTAATTTATTCCTGTGATGCAAATCATCATTACTCCAGTCTTCAGTGTCACATGATCCTTCAGAAAATATTATAATATACTAATTTACTGCTCACAAAACATTTGTTTTTTCTGCTTATTTTTTTTTTTTTTTTGTAAATCTTTTTTTTTTGTGATTCTTTGATAAATCGGAAATTCAAAAACTGCTTTCATTCAAAAAAGAAATATTTTGTAACATTATAAATGTCTTTAATGTTTGTTTTGTTCAGTTTAATGCATCCTTGCAGAATGAAATTATTAATTTATATAAAAAAGAAAAATAATAATACAAATATTATAACTTACTGGCCCCAAATGTGGTATAATTTAATAATAAAAAATAAAATAATAAAATAATTAATATAATAAAAAAATTATTAATGTTTTATTTAGGTTTGAATTAGTGCTGTCAAAAGATTAATCGCATCCAAAATAAAAGTTTTTGTTTACTCAAATACTGTCTCAATATATATATATAAAGACACACACATACAGTTTACATGTATTTACATGTATATATTTCAATTAATATAATTTATATTATATATAAATATATTTATATATTATATATCATTTATATAATTATTTCTATAATATTATATTATATAAATATATATTATATTTTTTCTCAGGCCAGAGTCTCATTTTGCTCTCCATTCAGTCCTTTTGCTGTCTAGGTGAAACATTTGCGATGTTATTCAAATATTTCCAGTGGGATAGTTCAACAAGTACAAATACTTAAGTACATAATTGGATAATTCTAGCATTTTTGAAGCATCATTTGCTCAGTGTTGCTTTACCTCGAGTGGAAAGATATTTAGCTAAGCATTAAACTCCAGTTCTTCCTGTAAGGATGTCAGATGCTTCACATTTCTTTCCACGCATCATCCCCCCGCTTCTTTTTTTATGCTTGAATTTGTCATAAATGGTGCATCGCTGTACTGTATGTAACAACAAACACCAAATTCTCAGCAGTTCCAGTCTGTGCACACATCAATCGACCGCTCCAGCAGGATCTAAATCGACTTTCGTTGTGACTTTGAAAAGGAGAAAATCAATAATCCTGTTTCTGACCAGATAAGATGAGATCAGACGTGTAAGCTGCTGCACGTATAGCTGAGGGATCAGGAAAGCTGCTGAGTGGACAGAACCGCAGACAGTCAGCACTGATTCTCCTGCAGAATACAAAGAGTGTGTGAAAGAGAAGCTCAGGTGGGCATCAGAAGATGTTTGGAAGGGGCGAGACTGCTGCGCTTCCATAAGGAAACATGTTTTTAACATCTGTTTTACACATTTAGATTGATTAAATTTTTTTTTTTGGGGGGGGATTCTGCCTTATAAAGTTCTGATGTACTTCATATAAATTAAATAATAAACATTTAATATTATTAATTAATAATGTTATTAATTTACATAAGGCAAAGAAAGCTTTTTTTTAAGTAAAAAGCTTGTACATATACATATGTGTATATATTGTATATATTTACTTAATAAAAAACATAATATAAATAAAATGACTTCCTTTTTTTTCCACTGTCGGTCAAAAGTTTGGAGTAATTAATTGTTTTATTTTTTTAAAGATTTTAAAATATCTCTCTTATGTTAATCATTACTGCATTATTTGATCAGTAAAAGCTGTAATAATGTGAAATATCATAACTAATTAAAATGCTTTCTATTTTATTATATTACATGTTTATTTGAATACATTCAATGTTATACAATTATAATTTGAAAATAGATTTATTATATAATAAACAATAATATATTAAAAAAATATATTTTTTAAATTTTAAATTATAAAATAAATTATTTTATATTGTGATATATAATTGTATGTATTTATTATAACTTGTTCCTGATTTTTTTTTCTGAATGAATTATTATTGTTATTGGTTTCAGTGCTCAATTTTTAGTAATGGTTCTTAATATTATCAGTGTTAAAACTTTTCCCTGAAATTTCTGCATGTTTTTTTATGCATCATGTGACACTGAAAACTGAAGCAATGGCTGCAGAAAATGCAGCTTTGCATCACAGGAATAAATGACATTTTAAAATATATTGAAATAGAAAACAGTTATTTTAAATTGTAATAATATTTCACAGGATTATCATTTTTACAGTAATTTTTTTATTAAATCTATGCAGCCTTGATGAGCGTAATAGACTTCTTTTAAAAACATTACAACAACTTAATTCTTCCAAACTTCTGACCGGTAGTGTAAAATATAATAAAACTCATTCTGCATTAAAACTGATCAAATTCTCTTCTAAAGCCACTCTGATTTCAGCAAGAGAGAAGTTTGTGTTTGTAAAGCGCCCTGGTTTTGAACTGTCCCGTAGTTTGTATTGATGCTTCTCTGACAGCTCTGTGTTTGCTCATGTGCTTGGCAGACCTTCACAAGCGGTTGTGTTTGTTTATGTTCTGCCGTTTTTCTCGCCACTTATATTATGTCAGGTGCATTGAGCCAGTAGCATGTCCCTGTTTGCAGATTACTGGGATTTTGAGAGCTGAAGAATTACCCTGTTGTACTTGTAGAGAAGAGTTTTGTTTAGCTTGTAGCTGCATGTTGGCTGCAAAATCATTACAATGTCCAACATGGCACTGAGAGCTTCAGCACAGATTTCGTTTGCCCTTGACTTACTGTATGTAGTGAGGATTGTGTGTGTATTTTGGTGGACATTTAAATGTTTGTCTGGGAATTTGCGTGTATTTTTGTGTGAGTCCACATGCATGCCGATCTCACGGATACACACTCCCTTTGCCTGCTGGGATTGATGCACAGGCCCACACCCTCAAATACACACGATTCTCTCCTCTCCTCTTCTCCTGTCATGTGTTGATGAGATACGGTGATTTCTCTTAGGGGAGGCGGCAGTCCATCCTAGTGCAGCCCCGCCTTGCACCCGTCCCACTGCGAATGCACAGGTAACGACTCACCTGACTGTGACCCGCCCACTCCACCTCTGTCTCCTCCCACATCCACTGTATGTACCCTTGACTCGTCCACATACACACACACTGCACCTCGCCTGCACAAAGTCATATGCACCCGTACTTCCCAGCCAGAGTCAATTAAACTAGTATAAATGTTGACTTGTTCAAATCTGAGGGAAAAAACAACCTTAGTTGATGTAAGCCTTATAGTTTGAGAAGTTTGTAAAGACATTTGAAGGTTCAGACAGACAGATCTACAATAAATGGATGTACAGACAGACAGACAGACAGACAGACAGACAGATAGATAGATAGATAGATAGGGACAGACAGACGTAGATGACTAGATATCTAGATAGCCAGCCAGACAGACAGACAGACAGAAAGATAGATAGACAGACAGACAGACAGACAAACAGACAGACAGATAGATAGATAGATAGATAGATAGATAGATAGATAGATAGATAGATAGATAGATAGATAGATAGATAGATAGATAGATAGATTGTGACAGACGTAGATGACTAGATATCTAGATAGACAGACAGACAGACAGAAAGATAGATAGACAGAGAGACAGACAGACAGATAGATAGATAGATAGATAGATAGATAGATAGATAGATAGATAGATAGATAGATAGATAGATAGATAGATAGATAGATAGATAGATAGATAGATAGATAGATAGATAGACAGAGAGACAGACAAATAGATAGATAAATAGATAGATAGATAGACAGACAGACAGACAGACAGACAGATAGATAGATAGATAGATAGATAGATAGATAGATAGATAGATAGATAGATAGATAGATAGATAGATAGATAGATAGATAGATAGATAGATAGATAGATAGATAGATAGATAGATAGATAGTGACAGAAGCAGATGACTAGATATCTAGATAGCCAGACAGACAGAAAACAGATAGATAGACAGACAGACAGACAGATAGATAGATAGATAGATAGATAGATAGACAGACAGACAGACAGACAGACAGACAGACAGACAGACAGATAGATAGATAGAGACAGACAGACAGACAGACAGACAGACAGACAGACAGACAGACAGACAGACAGATAGATAGATAGATAGATAGATAGATAGATAGATAGATAGATAGATAGATAGATAGATAGATAGATAGATAGAGACAGACAGACAGACAGACAGACAGACACAGACGGAGATGACTAGATATCTAGATAGCCAGACAGACAGATGTTAATTATGTGTTGTCAAATATTATGGCAAGAAATGAAATGAACAATTCTGTCGATATTCAGTGAGACATTCTGGCAAATATTCTCCCACAGCTCTGTCTCAATCCACAGTGTTTGTTGTTCATCTTAAAATTATCTTAAGTAAATATGACATTCCACATAAACTTAAGATAATTTTGAACTTCTCACACTTCTTCAAAATTACTCTGTTTGGTATTTAGCGTAAAAAATATCTGGAGGAAAAAACAGCACAGTGTAAGCTGCATTGTTCCTAAAAAAAGTAATACATTTTGTTTTGATTACTTTTTTTTTTGGAAAGTAAAGCATTAGCTAGTTTTTCCTTCACTTGCTCAAGCAAAAATCCATTTAAATTAAGCAATACTGATAAATGCAATAATGACAGCATTTTGATGAGTGCATTATCAAATGCTGAGTATCCTGACAGTCATTTTGCTGCCATGTTCTTGGGGAGTTTGTTTGTTTGATTATTTTGCAGGAGACTTCACCTCACATCCATGCAAAATCTCATAATTTCAGCATAATCTGACACTACATAGTGGTACACAGGTCATATGGCTCAGTGCAAGGCGCAGGACTTCTCATCACCATGTCCATTCTGTCGACATCATCACCATTGCACTCTGAAACAGATGATGATGAATTCTGGGAAATCTCCGTATCTTTCTCCGCGCCACCCTGACAGGGGTCAGGGGTGGGTTATCAGCGTGCATGAGAATCCTGGATGAGTGTGAGTGTACGTAGTATGTGTTCATGCTTTTGTTGCAGTGTTTAGAGAGCTTCTGGTGATTTGGAAGTACTTGTGTAGAAATTTGTGCATTGAGTGGCGTGTAGCTGTATCGCTAGTTTGTTGCATAGAAATTTAATGTTCATGGTTGCATTAATAACTCATTTTATGTACTGTTTCTTTTGGGTAAATGAAGACATGCAACGTTCATGTGACATGAAAGGCCGATTGAAAATGAAAGGTGAATGTATGTGGTGCTGCTCGATGTGTTTGTGATTATGTTCGCCGCAGGTGATGTTTTATAGGTTTCTGGGTCCTAAAGAGCTGTAGAAACCCACACACACTTTTGAACCCAAATTACCTGACAGACCAATTCAAACAAGACTTCGATTTGACCACCCAAAGAAAAGCAATGGTTCCAGACGAACGTGACCATCGCATGAGTTGCAGTTCTGACAGAGATGCACCCTTTGCTCCTGTTGTCGTCATCACTTGTCTTTCTGTTTAGTGTTGCAGCTAGATCTAAACCTCAGTTCCCCAACTCTAAATCCATATTCATTCTCAAATACTAGGTTCTGATTGAGAAGAGAAACAAATTGCACCAAAACTGAGTCAGACTGGCTTATGTTAGCAAAGCTAGCCACTTCGCTAATGTAACAGTCTGGAACCAAAGCAAATTTCTTGGTGTAAAAAGCATAGAACCCATTAAAGTGGAGCCTTTCACTTTCAATTCTTGTAAAACATGAATAACAGGTGAGTATATTTAGAATGGTAAACATATTAACAAAAAAATGCTACGTGCAATTGTTGTTGTCATGTTGTTTTGTTGAATTTTTTGATGCATTAGCCTCAGGTTTAACTTTTGGTTGATTTAACTCCAATGTTTCCGCCCCAATGCAGACTTCACTGAAAAGGACTGATCATGATGAAAAACACACTGAACTTGATTTAGATATAAAATGAGCTGAGGCAGCTTTTGGCACTGCACTGCGCCTCTGTAGGTAAGATTAGAGGATAAGAGCTAAATAAAAACAGTGTCTACACTATTTGTGAATAATAGCTAAGCCACACATGACAAAAAGTCTGAAAGGCAAATTATTATTTGTGTGTGTGTGTGTGTGTGTGTGGCAAAGATGGACTTGAGGGTGTTTTTACACTGAATTTGCCAATAATGTATTAGCCAAAAATATAAATATTTAAGTATATTAATCAATAACTTGATGATAAAATATTCAGATGTATAGAGATATATTCATTAAGAATAAATATGATCATATGGTCATATTTGCAATGCTTTCAGTGTGACTCTTTCTGCAGTTTACACAGTAGGCCTTTGTGACGACAAGTGATTCTGAGTGATTCACTGAATTATTTTCAAAAGAGTTGTGAAAAAACGCTGAATTAAAACAAGTACAGAACATCTGAGTAAGACATTGAATCGTTCACACAAACAGTTCATTCAAAAACACACAATTCATACGAGTGATTCATTTACATTGACACTTAAATGTTCATTCCAAAACACTGGAATAAAATCTGTTGCTGTGCGTTATGTGATTTGTTTGTGAATATTTGTTATTATTGTCTCTTACTAATAATTGTGATGCAAAACAGCATTTGTGTGTCGAAAAACAGCTTTCTTGCTTGTGTGATATTGCTTAAACAGCAACCGCACATTGTATGTGAACTTACCCGATTTCTACTTGTAAATGCTTATCTAGTTACTTGCTATTAGTACTCTGGTGGTAAACATGGTAATGCTGCTATGCCACATTTAGAAACTGAATTATACAGTTATATGGTTAAGCCGAATTGAGTGTAAAAACTCCCTGAAATTCTAAATAGTGCATTTGACACTGTTTGTTTTGGTTTAAACAAGTGAATTTTGATATAAAATATCAACATTTTATATATAATCATGCAATATAAAACAAATTCGATATTAAATATTTGTAAGATGGTAGATAGGTTGCAACTTGATTTGTTGTACAACTCTGTTGTCTTTCATCTGTACTGATGACAGAAGCAAGTTTATTTTCAAACTGCTTTAAATGAGAACTAACTCAGCTAAGAGCTTACCATTCTTATTTTTACAGAAATAAACAATGCATGATTTGTTCCCTAGAGGACTTGCTTGGACTAGCATAATGCTGTCAAGCACATGTGCAAATACAAACTGTCACAACAGTTAACTAAAAGCACCTACATTTCACATAGATATTCATTCTCACTTCCTGTGTTCTTTATAGAGTTGATCACACTGTTGCATCAGTTGCATGCTTGCATGCTTAGTAGAAGTCTCTTTTACTGCACTCAGACACTTTTGTGGCAGCTGTCCTTTTAAAGGGGTCTTATCATGAGCAATCAGATTTTTTTGCGAAAAAATAACTTTGAGTTATGCTCTGATGTAATGATTGGCAGGTGGGAATGTAACCATGTTAATGCAATTGCATCTGAAAGCATTTTCTAGTTGCATTAATATGTCAAAAACATCCCCATTATAGGACAGAAGTTTAGGGTTGGTAAGATGTTTTTTTAAATAAGTTTCTTATGCTCACCAAGGCTGCATTTACATGATCAAGAATACAGTACTGTAATATTGTAAAATATGATTGCAGTTTAATAGCCAAAATATCTTTAATTTAATATATTTTAAATGTTATTTATTCCTGTGATGCCAAGCTGAATTTTCAGCACCATTCAGTCTTCAGTGTCACAAGATCATTCAGACATCATTCTAATATGCTGATTTTGGTGCTCAAGAAACATTTATTATTATTATCAATGTTGAAAAAAGTTGTGTTACTTAATACTTCTGTAGAAACTGTGATGCAATTTTTTTCAGGATTCTTTCTGAATAACAAAGTAAAAGTTTTTACTTGACACCTTTGATCGATTTTATGCATCCTTGCTGAATATATATGACCAAATATGGGTATTGGATATGTAAATTAAAATATACTAATACATTGCCACTACATATTTCGTCCCCTTGAAATTATAAGTTTCTCTTTAGTTTTGACATAATGAGCTTCAAGTTTTAGCATTCCATTCGACTGTGTAGATAGAAGAACCTTTTTGTTTTTTAAATAAAAAGTCCCAAAATGTACACAACATTTAAAAATCTGTCACATAATGTAAATAAGTCACAGAAGAAGAATATGTGAATAACTAAATTTTGACAGAAATGTCAGATAGAACCTTATAATTCCAAGGGGATACCTTTTTGCTTCCATAAGGAATGGATGTAAAATATATGATTCAATAAAAATGTAACATATTTTGGGTCAAAAGAATAAATAAATGATACGACCCCTTTATTGCAAAAATAACCTCAATGAATAGTGCTCTTCTAATTTAAAATCACTTTTGAGGATATTTATCAAAGGTAATCCAATAACCAGGGCCTGTATCGTTCTGTGTCACTGTTTTTGACAAGCACTCTGGCCTTCTGCAGTGCAACCTCACTAAAACACACGTGTCAACAGCAGATTTGTAACTCCCTCCTCATCCCTCTTTCTTACTTTTCTTTGTGTCTATCCCTCTTTCCCTGAGCGATTCTATGGATATTTCTCATTCCTCTGCTATGCGACTCATGCTTCTGTTTTATTCCTCCTTTACTGCTCTTCCAATCCCTCATCACCTCAAATCTCTCTTTCTCCCTCTCACTCTGACCCTGTGACCTCATTTTTCTTTGATCTTCCTATTCTGGACTTCCCTATCGATCTTCTTGCCATGGGAACTTCTCTCTTTCGCATTCCATTTACTGATTTTTTTGCGGAATCTTCATCCCTCCATCATTCCATCTCTCTGCCTGCTCTCTCTCTCTTCTCCTACCCTTTCCTCTCTCTCTCTCTCTCTCTCTCTCTCTCTGTCTCGCTAGGAAAAGCAGCTTTCCGCCTTGGATTCAGCAGACACCGGTGTGAGTTTTGGAGGAGAATTGACCAGTGCTCAAGGAGTTGTTGGAGTCTCCCAATCGGACGAATCCTCCACTCGATCCCCCCTGAATGGAATCTTGTCCTTCCCGTTAGCCTCCCCTCCTCATTCCCGTCCTCACGCACAACTCTGGCCGAACGGGGAACTCTCCGGCAACCAAAAATCAGCAACGGCATGGAGGGCAAGTTTGCAGGGGGAGCAGGTCAATAACAACACTGACCAAATCCAATTTTTATTTTAAGAATTCCGAAGAAAAACTCATGTTCCCTGTCATCCGCATTGATGGATGAAGCTTCAGCGGTTGTTTTTATTTTGTGCATTAGACTGAGGACAAGTGGAAGGTGGGACACACCATTAGTTACTCCATCCAAAATAAAAGGGCTCTCCATTGGATCCGATATGTTATTCCAAAATCATGTTTTCTTTGGATCAAAGTTAAAAGCCCTTTGCACATACAGTACCTCTGCCACCACAAGTCATCCAAACCACTGGAAAGTGCTTGTTTCAGGTTCCAGGTTTTTTGACTGAGCTCCCTCGTATTCTGTAAAAAATTCCAAGAAACTGGGAACGACCCAAGGAACGAAGGGCAAACAAACCATAAGTTCATTTTGAAATGTATTGAGGTTGAAATTTGACTGATGAACACACACCGGCTTTGTCTTGGGGATTCTGTCATGTCGTCTGGCTTCCCTAGTGCCTTTCTGTATCTCCTGACAGGGTTTTCAAATGAACGCAAGAGTAACGACAGCAGAATTGCAGAAATGGTTGCGCAAATGCCGCTCTCTTCTCAAGATCGCTCATTTAGGAGAGACTGATGTGTTCGTCTCAATGTAATGCTGAAAATGTCAAGCTTTGGAATTCGACCGTGGCTTGGGTTTTTTTTGTGGACAAATGTCTGGAAAGTGCTTGTGGTCTTTGAATTGCCTCACTAGACTGAACTTGTGCAATGTTTTCTCTTCTCAATCTCAGAACCTATGTGTATTTAACTGGTGCTATGGATTCTCAAAGCATTGCTCTCTGTCACATCACCACCTCCCATTCTGTCATCATCCTGACTGTTCATATGTGTCTTCGTACTTCCATTTATCTCCTTACAGGCCGATTTCTTTCAGTGTGTGTCTGCAACGTGAGGTGAGTGCGAGGTGATCTCTGTCAGGTCAAAAACCTTTTGTCTTTTTACTAAAACGAGATGCTAGGCCAGAATGCAGTTGTGGTCGTTTTTATACAGAATTTTTTTCTTTAAAATGGACGTGATGTGAAGTGAGCTGATATTTCAAATAAGCAGAACTTTTTAGTTTTTTGGTCTTAAAGTCAACATGAAAGTCAACTTTAAAACAACAAATTTTCCCTCCAAAATGTGACGTTTTTGAGTAAAATGGTAAGAATATAATTTTTTTTTTTACATTTTAGGAATTCATTGTATTGTAAAAATGGGTGTTATATACTAGAATCCAGTCTGGTAGCTAAAAAATTAAAGGGATTTGTGAATTTTTTTCTGAAATTTATTTTGTAAAAAGAATAGCATACACCAAATAATCATCAATAAGACGACTAAGAATGTAAAAAGTAGACAATGACTCACACCAAATAATCATTACATTTGCGTTCATGGAATTGCCAGATGCTTTTATGCAATGCAACTTACATTTCTCAGTTCACACATTCTCTGGGAATCAAACCCATGACCTACTGTTCTGTAAGCTCTGCTACAAAATTGTGAATAATAAGTTAATATTAAACAGGGTCCGTTTTGTTTTCATGTTGACTTTAAAGTTGCTTAGGCATCTCTAAAGTAGTTTTCGGTGGTGTTGAATGGTCATTTCAGGGAAGATCTTGTTAGATAACAGGCTTGGTTTGTAAAATAATCCGATCTTATGTACTGTACATAAATATTGCTAGCTATAATTCCTCATTTGAGTATCACTGCCATCTGATACTGATTGTATTCCTCATCGTTCACCACAGTGTTTGTTTTATTGTTTGTTTGACGATTAATCGGCTCATTGTCATGTTTGCAACAGACTCAAGACATTCATGTGGCTTCAGTCATTTATTTGTAGCCCAATACATTGTCGATTGCCTTGTTGTCGCATTGTAAAATAGCTAAGTTCTGTATGTAACACAGCTATGCCAATACAGCTGGCAGATGCGAGTGAGGAGATTTAAGTTGTAACTTCACAATAAAATCACTGAGCTGTACTGTAATATTTATATAGATTGGGAAGGCACTAGAGAGGAGAATGGACTGATTGGCATTTTAGCTTTTAAGAGCTGCGAGGGCTATCTTTAAGTGACTTCTACTCCATTTAGTAATAATAAACAGGCAATTTTGCATATGTCCCAAAAGCGGCTGAGAAAAAGTGGGATAACAGGGTTATCAGTTGATAAATGTGCCATGACATGAATATACCTCAGACGTAGAATCGAATGACTCAGGTAAACTTTCAATTGCCTCTCAGTTTAACGCAAACTGGATAGAAAAAAACAAATCATTTTAAGTTGAGCTGCCTGTTTTGGCGGTTAGTCCATTTCTTCTCTGAGATTAGTAGCAGTGATTGGTCAGCGGCTCATCAAGCACCTCCTCTTTTCCCTGCATCTCCAGCCAATCACAAAGCTTCGTGGAGGACAATCTGGAACCTAATTGGAGGCCTCACCTTGGACATTCTTCAGGTTGGCCAGGTTTTAATTCCAGGGCGCTGTCACGCGATTCGGTTGGTTGACAGAGGAGAAACTGAGGCTTTGACCCAGTGCCAGAGCCCATCCAAAGAAAAAATATAGGTTCCCTTCCTCTGACGTGCCCTCTCTCTGATATAATTCGATATGATGACCGTTTGGGATGCTGCCAGACGGCTTCTGCATGCCTCTTGATGGCACGAGAGATGACGTCGCACACAGTGCAGTGGTTCGTTGAGAGCTGGAGAGGTTCTGAGGATCAGATCAATCTCAAAGGTGCTGTTTTTTAGATTCTTGACTAACTACATGTAGGATATTGAACAATCCTCTACTTCTTCTCATTATGATCTTCATATGCCACATTAGCTCTGCCTGTCATGCCTGCCTGTGTCTCAGTCATGTCTTTTATTTTGGGGAAACAGAATATACACAGCCTTTTTTTTTTTAAGAGACGCTGATTTGTCCATCAGCGGATTTGATAAGAGGCTGGAAATATCTGAACTATTGTTTCCCGGTGGTTTTCTACTTTTTGACTGGACCTCACCCAGATAAGATCACATATTTACATGCTGGTAATGTGAGACAAGAACTTGAAAAGTCAAAAAAAAAAAATCTTTTTTTTTTCTTTTTTTTTTGATCGTTGAATTTATGTGACAATCTCTTTGCAAAGCAAAATCAAAAACCTGTTATTTTACCTGCTCCCCCTTCCCGCACTTTGCTACGTCCTGGATCCTCACCGACTCCTTTGTATGTGAAAGAAAGATGGATTCTTTTACTTTTTAATTCTTTTTGGGTTTGCTGTGAAGTTCTTGATTTCATGGAGGACACCGCTTGGATGTGGAATCCTCTTATTTAGAAATTTGGCGGTCGCACGTTTGTAGGATCGTGGGTGGTTTTTGAAGCCAAGTTGCTGTTTTAAATTGAACTTTATTTCCTTGTTTGGATGCCATTGCCGGGCAACATGGACATTTCTCTGCTTCCTTTTTACACCACTAGACAAAAATATAAATGTTGAGAGATCATGCAGGTTAAATAATGTTGTGGGTGACTGTGTGTATATAGAGTGTGTGTACAGTCGTTATGTATATACTGGATGTATGGATGGTTATATAATATAAATATAAATGTATTTTGTACATAAATATGTTTGTATATGCAGTGTACAGAATGTGTTCTTTTACACCGATTTCTCTTTTTCTCGATATGTGGAAAAAGAAAAAGCATAACAGGACTTTGTGGGAATGAAAACTCCCGTTGGCGACTCGTCGGCTGAGTTATTCGAAGCACTTTTCGCTCAGGCTGATTGTACGCAGTCTGAAATCTACAATGCATCGCCGTGAGTCCGCCACACATTTTGCCAGTCTGAAGCTTGCACTCATTTTCTCACTGATTGAAGTGTTTTGTAACAGATTCTGGGTGACAAAGCAATGGTTGTACATAAATATATAGGCCTAATACCTACCATATGTTTGCATATATCAGCTTTTCCAGACATGAGTCACCTGCTAATCTTTGCAGCTTTTGCATCTCCACAATGCAGTGCCGTGCGTCAGATGAGGTTTTTTTGGTTCGCTGTACAATGTCGATCTCGTGAGATGACATCCCCATTTTACTCTGCTGATCTTTTGTATGGCCTGATGCTTTATTCCCTCATTACTTGCCTAGCAACTCTTCCATGCAAGTAATCTCTTCTTTGTCCGCTGTAAATGAATGGAGTTCCCATGATGTGCCTCTTTCTAATAAACTTTAGTTGGTCTCTGTCAGCCATAAGCCAATCACAGTCATCTTTCTTGACAAGCCATAAGCCCCGCCCCTAAATTTCAATTTTTGAAAAGGGCAGACACTTGGGAATTTTATTTCTTTTTGTATATATTATATTAATAGCAAGAGTGGTATGTCAGAGTGCATTACCGATGTTTTTGGATTTGTTATGAATGTTGATATTCTGGTTATTGAATTATGATTATTATTGTAATAATATAATAACTGCTGTTATCATTTCATCATTCTTTAGTTTATTCAATACTGTTAAAATACTTTCATTTCTTTTTGAATAAATCGGAAATTATATTTTTCGGGTGGGCTAATTATAGAAATGAAATCAATTAAACAGATGAATAAAGAAATAAATTATTATTGAATTCATTTATGATTGTGAGCATTCATTTTTTATCTATCTATGTATCTATCTATGTATCTATCTATCTATCACTCTATCTATCTATCTATCTATCTATCTATCTATCTATCTATCTATCTATCTATCTATCTATCTATTTATCGTTCTGTCTGTGAAAAAAATAAAGTTGTGGCCATTTCAATTCACATAAGTGAAGCCACTCCCAGGTTTTTTTCTATCAACTCAAATGGAGAAATCCTTTAGTCAAAGTAAGATGAAAAGAAGGAAAAGAAATGGAAGCTTGTAATTTCAACATTATGTCTTGTCAAACATGTTAGAAATGCAGCTGCCAGGTGATGCCAGATGGTCTGTCTGTTAATCTTGTCTAGAGAAGAGAAGTTGATAAGAAGATCTTGGATGAAATTGATATTTTAAACAGTTTGTGGCTGCTTAATGCCTGTGTTGCTACAATATATATTTAAAATAAAATCATCATAAATGTAAGGCAACTTCACTGAATTTAAATCTTGATGTATTTAAAATAATATAGAATTATATTTCTTTTACAGTCAGAAGCATGTGATATTTTCATTTCTTTTGCATTAAGAAATGGACGATCATATTTTTGTGGTTGTTCATTGTGAGATTGGCCTTATATTTACTTGTTTACATATCAATACAAAAATATTCATTCAATTTGCCTTAAATGGGATGTTCAGATAATTTTCTTGAGGGAAATTGCATATCTGATTTCACTTTCCATTCATAAACTCCTTACAGTGTGTCTTCAGACAAATCCATTACTTAGAATAGATACTGTAAAATATATAATGATTTATATAGGCTACCTGGTTAATTTATATACTGGTTAATCAATTGATTTACATTATTCAGTGGTGAGAAAAGATGTCTTAAAGAACAAAACACATTACAAATGTTTGGCAATATACTATTAATAGCTATATGAAGTTTTAACAATATTAAAATTACGAAAATTTCCATTACCTGATGAGACACACTACAAGTGTGTTGCAAGTGTTTACAGAGTTTAAATTTTTATTTTCAGTACTCTGCATTTTAAAATAAACTTTTAAATGTCTGTTCAGTATAGGTGACACAATTTAATTTCTGGTGCTCCTAATTAGCTTAAGTGATAAAAATAAGTTACAAAATAAATATAGGCTACTCGGGCGGTATTCGAGATGTGTGGATTTAGTGTGCGTTAAGGGCACTGCGCTTTGGTGTTTTTAATATCTGGACAGTCTTGCGCACACGCGCTCTCAAGTGGCCAATACCGCAAGTGTGGACAAGGCATGTATAAAACAGCTCGCACCGAGCGCTTGCATTTGACCAATAACTTGACCTCAGGAAACTCTCGCGAGATTTGTAGCGGCGGTGTAGGAGTCCGTCAACTGTCGCGATACTTGCAGATGCCGCTGAACTGTGTGTGTATGGTGGGAGCATAGACAGTAAAAGAAAAGGTGGGAGGGGGTGAAAATGGCCGCTCGCGGAGCGACACTTGGAATGATGAGCGACAACAACACAAACACAAACCCTTCAAAATGTGACAGCTGACCCGAACCGACACCAGCACACACATCGGCTTCCGAACGGATGGGTATCGCGGCCGGTGGTGGGGGAGGACAGGAACGACAGCGTTTGTGTTCAAGTTGTAATTTGAAGGAAATAGGTGAGTTAGCTAGCCTGCTAACGTTAGCCGCGTGCTAAATTGGAGCTGGACGAACCAGAACCAAAACAAGATACACGAAAAAAGAAGACAGCAGCCGCACTATCACTGCTAGGATGAGCGGACCGGGTCAAGACAGCGAGCCGGAGGCCAAAGTGCTTCATATTAAACGACTGTACAGGTAAGAGTGCTGTCAGCAGGCCGGTACTGTAAGGAAACCTCTGTAATGCGTTATATATCTTATGTTTTTATGGGTCAGAAGTGTTTACAAACATATATTCATAAAGATAAATTGCTAAACGAGACACTTGACACTTGAATAAGGCGGCAGTTAAGCCATTTTTAGCGTATGCGTGTCGATAATGTCTCATCTGGGGATCTCATATTATTTGGCATCGAAGTATAGCCATTAAATCTAAATTTACTTTATTATTTACATCTAGAGGTTTTCTTTTTTAGTTTCTTTAAATTGAAAGAGGTGTGTGTATATAAGAATGAAAGGCCAGAATTGCACGAGAATGACAGGTATTTAAAATATTTGCACGCTTAACGATTGATGTATGATAGCCAGACAAATATAAGCATTTAAAATGAAACCGTTCATTGAACCTTAGATTAATTGTAAAATAAATGATTTTTAAAAATATTGCTATCATATTTTATACATTAAGTTTTAGTAGCTGGTATAGGGTGATTTAGGTGAATATTGATCTCAATAACATTTTATAAGGCCCAAACCTGCATACAGTACAAAAAAGTTCTGGCTTTTAATGTAATTTGAATTCTCACATTTAAACATGATTTCCCCCACAAAAAATAAACCTAAGTTGCTTCATTCCTGTAAATGTTTATCTTGAAATGTTGCTAAAATCTTGTGATTTGTAGCAGGTAAAAAGACACATTGAAAGCGATGACATTTAATGCAAAATATCCTCCTTTCTTTATAACCATCAACACTGAAGTCAATAATTGTGATTTTCAACTTAATAACTGTGAAAGTGTTGAATTGGATTTTGTTTTGTGAGTAACAATGTTTTCATGATTTCCTTTTTTGTTTTTATGTAGGGCTGTGGTGGAAACGGTGCACAAGTTGGATATTATAATCAGCGGCAAGTCGTCATACAGGGAGGTCTTCAAACCGGAGAATATCAGTTTGAGGAACAAGTAAGTGAAGTTCTCTCTGCAACCTGACCAGGCACAATACAATATAATTGGTCTCATAATGTTGTATTTCCATGGACAAGAGAAAGCTTTTATCACTTATCACATCAGTTTAACCCACAGTTGTTCATTAGCGTTCCCATATACTTAAATATCTCAGCTTCTTGTTTTTTAATTTTTATGTTCTTTTAACCAGATTGCGGGAGCTTTGTGTAAAGCTGATGTTCCTGCACCCTGTGGACTACGGACGCAAGGCAGAAGAGCTGCTTTGGAGGAAGGTCTACTATGAGGTCATTCAGGTCATCAAGACCAACAAGAAGGTACTGTCGCGTAACACATTCCATGATTTAAAGGAGTCTTATTTGCTGTTGTATTTGTGGTCAGACTGGAATCCTCTCTCTCTTCGCAGCATATTCACAGCCGCAGTGCTCTGGAGTGCGCTTACAGGACCCATCTGATCGCTGGGGTGGGTTTCTTTCAACACCTGCTGCTCTACATCCAGTCACACTATCAACTGGAGCTACAGGACTGCATCGACTGGACACACGTCACCGACCCACTCATCGGTGAGACATGCTTCCATATGAATATTAAAGGCAGTCTTCCTACAGTCATGGAAAACTAGGGGAATTTAAACAAATTTAAATTAATTAAAATGAGAAATTAAATATTTTTAATAAAAATATTATAATATAGAAATACATGATTATAAATGATATCAGTATTTTTTATATTATTAATAATGTTAATGTAAAATAATATTAATTCAAAACAAAATGTAAAGAAATCTATGCTATAGCAATTGTGATTTTTATTTTAATGTTATTATTTATTCTTAAATGTGAATTTTATTGAATTGAATAGTAATTGCTCTTTATAAGTTTAATCTCTATGAAGTTGATTATGGGTGGTGTTGGCACAGTGGATAAAACACATGCCTTTGGTGTGAGAGAACCGGTTTTGAATCCACTGTGAGACATTAGTGTGTCCCTGAGCAAGACACTTAACCCCTAGTTGCTCCAGAGGCGTGCAACCTCTGACATATATAGCAATTGTAAGTGACTTTGGATAAAACCGTCAGCTAAATGTAAATGTAAAAAAAAATTGAAAATTAGAAAGTCCATGGAGATTCACTGATCAAATGTTTTGGGAAAACCATAAAGGCATATTTATCCATTAAAAAAAAAAATCTGTCATTTAATACTAGCCCTCATTGTAAATATGTCTGAACAGAACAGCTAGAGTGCCCACAGTCATGGAGAACTTGTGATGTCACAAATTGTGGTTTCTAGACCTGATAAGGTTATGGAAATTAAATGTTTAGTAAATGTTCATTTTTCTAGTCTGCTCTAAAATGTACAGTTGTCTAGCAGTTTCTTTTTTGTGAGTGTAGTTTATTAAAGGATAATAAAAATTGGTATCAAGTACAGTCACAATTGACTGTAAACCTAGAGCAAAATCTCTGGTATTCCACAATATATGCTGTCTACATATCCAGATTTAGCATTTGCCGAATGAACCGTACATTGGATAATCTTTGTGTGATTAATGACTGCAGGTCGTAAGAAACCAGTCTCAGCCACCCCTAAAGAGATGGAGTGGGCCCAGATGGCATGTCACAGATGCCTTGTGTACTTGGGAGATCTCGGTAAGTGTGTTCTCACTTGACATTTTATAAAATCAGCTTCTCAAATCTCAGTCTGGCAGTGTGATATCATGTTCACATGATCTGAAATCAAACTGTCTAATGTTTATGAAGCGCGGTACCAAAATGAACTGGCGGGAGTGGAGGCAGAGCAGCTGGCGGAGCGCTTCTATCATCAGGCCTTGTCTGTTGCACCTCACGTCGGTGAGCGAGTCATTGCTTCTCACATCCTCTCTACAACACCTCTTCCTGGCACCAGAGAGCATGCATTATATAGGTTTTAATGAACATTAAATGGATCTCTTGTTTTTTTTGTTGTTTTTTTGTTGTCCCTTACAGGCATGCCGTTTAATCAGCTGGGTACGCTTGCTGGAAGTAAATTTTATAATGTCGAGGCTACTTACTACTACTTGCGCTGGTAAGGCATCTGAGAACAGCATTATATTTAAATGGATACAGCAGCATTACAGGACTGTTTAAAGGGGGGGTGAAATGCTCATTTTCACTCAATCTCCTGTTAATCTTGAGTACATATAGAGTAGTACTGCATCCTTCATATCTCCAAAAAGTCTTTAGTTTTATTATATTTATAAGAGAAAAATAGTCTGTGCCCATTTTTTTTTGGAAAAACACGAGCCGCTGGAGGCTTGACGTGTGGGCGGAGCTAAAGAATCACGAGCGCCAGTAGGCTTTTGCGTTGAGAGCGTTTGGAAATTGTGACATTACCGTGAGGAAAAAAAAACCATCATCCAAATCAAACCATGGCTAACAGTCAGATTCAGCTGTATATTTATGATCCAGAATCAGATCCCGAGGCTGAAACTGAACGAGAGCAGCATTTTTTGGTAATCTGTGCAGGGTTGTCTTGCCCTGGCAACCAAAAACACACTTCTTTTGTGACATTTCGCGACGCTCTGGCTCTGATCAGTGAACGTCTCTGCTCTCAGTGCTCTGCTATACGGGAGCGCGCGCTCTTCCGGCAGAAGTGCCTCAGGACCCATATAAGGAAATTCCGCTCCATCTAACGTCACACAGAGCCATACTCAAAAAAAAAAACTTTCTGAAACTTGTGACAAACCGGAAGAGGTAATTTTGGAAAAAAAATACTCCTTCAAACGTACAACTTAATTTTTGAAACTTTGTCCATGTTTAGCATGGGAATCCAACTCTTTAACAGTGTAAAAAAACTCAGTATGCATGAAATAGCATTTCACCCCCCCTTTAATGACAATCCTTTTCCGTTTGAAAAGTAGAATTACAGTTTTGTTATGACTAGTGTTTCAAGAATCTGATAACGCTGCGTGAACATAACAGACTGGTTTTTCCTGTTGAATAGTATTCAGTCGGAGACTCCCTTCGATGGCGCTTATGGGAATTTAAAGCGTCTGTTTGACAAGGCAGCCAAGATGTACCACCAGGTGAAGAAACAAGAGATGAAAAAACTTTCACCATCACGCCAGAGGTGTGTTCCCTCTCTTTTATATACATATAAAAGACAGGATGGAGGAGTGTTTTTCAATGTGTTCCTGTTATCCAAATCAGGTTCTCAACCCTTTTCCATTGTTCAACACAATTTTCAAAGGCCCCTCGTATAGGCTACAATATCACTACTGGTATTTCTGCTCTAACTGAAAAAAAGCTGTTTGCTTTCAGACTTCTTTCTATTATCAGAAACTGGGAGTGTCAATATATTCAACAAGTTAAATACAATTTATTTTGTACATTTTAATTGGGTTAAGAATAATCTGATGGTTTTTCTGAATGAAACTGTTGGTTTCAGAAGACAACACATGACAAGGCTGTTTTTGGGGGAGGGGGGGTGGCTGAATATCACACATTCATAGATCAAGCACATTGACTACTGCCATCAGGTACTATTGCTTATCTAACCAATCAGACAGTATTTTCCTGGTGAACGCTAATATCCTTAGTCTTAATATTAAGCCTTATCTTAACTCATAATCCTGCCCCGTCTGTTCAGTAACCACTGTAGTTTGTAACACTTCAAAGCTTTTCAAATCTTAAGTCAATATTTAAGATAGAAAGTTTAATAATTTAGTGTTTACAAATATAATACAGCCCCCAGATTATCATAGAGACTACTCGGTGATGGGATCAATAAACAGCACCTAACATTGCAACCTGGAAACCATAGCATAAAGCATTCTAGCGTCGTGCGGCAGACTAGCATGGGCAAGTAAATGACTCCCATTAATTGGGTAATTCTTGTTTCAGGTCAAAAGACATCAAAAGACTGCTGGTGAGCTTCATGTATTTGCAGAGCCTGCTGCAGCCCAAGAACAGGTGAGAGCATCACCTCCCGAAAGCATCGTTGCTTACCTGAAAGATCTCATTTAAGAATCAAATCGACTCGACTAATATCCTGTCACATCTCTTCAGTCTGATGGAGACGGAGCTGACGTCGCTGTGCCAGTCTGTGCTGGAAGACTTTAACCTGGTGCTGTTCTACCTCCCCCTTCCTGCTCATGGCAGCCAGTCAGCCAGCGAGGAGGAGGAAGAGCACGACTCGCTCTGCTCCGTGCTTCCTGACAGCCTCATATTCAAGATGGCGGTGACTTGCCTTATGGTGGTGCACAGTTTGAAGAGAGGGGGTAAGTGTGAACCCAAAAAATTGATCACAACATCTGCTGCTCATTTTACGCAGCGTCACTATGACATTAATTATGTTGCATTGCATTTGATAAGCAGACACGTACTGCTTCGCCAGTCTAAAAATAGTGCTGGCTTCAAGTGAATTATTTTTATTATGGTATGGTAGTTGTGTGTCGCCTCAGGCTTATTTGGATTTTGATACATCAGGCAGCAAGCTCAGTTTCCTGGTGATTTTTAGACATTCAGACTGCACCCTGACCAAATACAACACTGTAAAGGACAAGTGAAAAATACTTAATATCTGTGGTCAGGAGCATGCTTTGGACTAGTGGACAAGCACTGTTTTTCAACTGTAACACACATCATAGTGTTGTTTTAGTTTTATTCGTTTACATTCGTTTTTATAGTATTTATAAAAATTTCTAATTAGATTTGAGATTTTATGTTTACATTTTTAGTTAAATATTTAGTTTTTTTATGTGTCATATTTATCTATCTTTTTATTTATTTCCAGTTTCAACATTTTGGTAATTTGTTTCATTTTTATTTTATTGTTATTTCAGTGAATTCTCAAGGTGTTTTATCAGATTTTTTGAATGTTAATTTATTTTAGCTTTATTTCAAATAATTAAACAATTCTTTTATAGTTTGCATTGGGTATATCTCGCTCTCTCTATTCATATATATATTTATGTAGTGTGTGTAAAATAAAATTACTAAATGACAAGTAGGTATAAAGTAAAAATTTAAATAACCATTTTAGGTGGAAATAGGCTATACTGCGCAAAATCTGGAAATATCATGGTCTTTTAAATTGTTTTCCATCCTTGAAAAAGTCCATATATATATATATATATATATATATATATATATATATATATATATATATATATATATATATATATATATATATTAAAAAAGTCAAATATCTGTCAAGTTAATGTCTGTTTAGGGAAATGTTGGAATCATTCAAACCAAAGTTCTTATTTTTAATTTTTTTTTGCAAATGAAGTACTGACTTCTAATTCAAACTGTGATTCATTTTTAGCTTCAAAGCAGTACAGTGCCTCCATTGCTTTCACGTTGGCTCTGTTCTCCCATTTGGTCAATCATGTCAACATTCGACTGCAAGCTGAACTGGAGGAGGGAGAGAGTGGCGTCCCACCCCTGCACACTGATAACACTGGCATGGGTACTTCTGTTTTGCTTCCGAGTCATTTTGTTAGCTGTCGTTGTATCTGTGAAGAAAATATTTAGTGCTGTTCACCTGAATCAGTTTTTTTTATAATGCTTTCTAGTTAGGCAGCTCACTAGGATTAGGAAAAACTTTTTGCCACTCCAAACTAACTTTCCCGTTGTGATGCTTTTGTTCTTAGGTGACGCTGATGCCAGAGATCATGATAGTGTTGCTCTCTCAGAGGAGAGAACCCTGCAGAACGGCTCCCTAGAGGAAGATGATGAAGAAGAGCAGAAGGAGAATGAGGAAGGTGAGCATAAGGGAAACGGAAGGACAATGGGGACAAAGAAAAGCCTGGAGAAGAAAAGATCAGCTGAGGAGGTGCAAAAGCAGAAGCGGAAGCTCTCACGGCTCTCCATGCTCCGCCGCAGACGCTGCGCTCACAAGGAGGACGAGAGCGACCTGAGCGAGGGATTTGAGAGTGACGAAGAGGAGGATGAGGAAGGTGGAGGTCCGGTCGACGGTCTGGGAGCCGCTAGAGTTCAGATGAACACTTTAGGGAGGGAAGGGCGGAGGGGACCACTTCCTGTGGATGGCAGCTGGGAAAGCGGTTCGGAGGAGGATGAGGGCGGCACGGCTTTTGATGTCGAGACGGACTCTGACATGAACAGTCAGGAATCTCGTTCGGATCTCGAAGACATGGAGGATGCTGAGCATGTGCCACAACAACAGCAGCTACAACAAGAGGAAAGTGAGCAACCGCAGCCGTCTAGGGAGGAAAACTCGACACCTCCAGTAACCAACGGCCCCTTAGTGTCTAATGACGCCAGCATCAGCAGAAACCTGCAGGCCATGTCCTCTCAGCTCTTCCAAGCTAAACGCTGCTTTCGACTCGCCCCCACCTTTAGCAATGTACTGCTCCGCCCTGCAGCTCCAGCTAACCCCGCCCCAGACTCAGACCCCGCCCCAGTGCAAGAAGCCACACCTCCTGCTGAAGAAATATCAAGAAGCATGAGTCCAGAGATTGCTAATGGAACCAATGACAATGGTACATTGCTTACAAGTAAGTGACTTTGAGTTTTCTCCAATTAATTTAGACTGCTTTACACATTATTTCAGTCAATAAAACTACTTTTTACATTTTACTTAACATTTTAAATGTTTGGGCCCTGTACGAAGTCTCTTGTGCTCCAACATTGCATTTATGGGGGCAGTAATACTGTAAAATATTTTTACATTTTAAAATAACTTTTCTACTTTACTGTACTTTAAAATGTAATTTGTCTTGTGATGCAGAGCTGAATTTTCATAGCCATTTCTCCAGTCGTCAGTGTCACATGATCCTTCAGAAATCATTCTAATATGCTATTTCGGTGCATGAGAAATTTCTTATTATTTAGATTTTATTTGTTTAGTATATACTACTATTTAAGATTTTTCTTTTATCAATTCGGGAAATGGTAGCACTGCTTTGATGAATAGAAACTATTTTAAAAAAAAATTATATTTGAAATACAAGTTATAAAAAATATTTCCTTTCACTTTTGTTCAATTTAATGCTTCCTTGCTTAATAAAAGAAATGTGTTTAAAAAAGTTTAGAAAAGTTTAAAACGCTGATGTAACATTTCTTAAAACTTGTAGTGATCTAAAACCTTAAAACAGTACAGTTACACTGCCTTTCAGACACTGTTATTTCCTTCAGGAAGTGCATATTTTGTCCATTCTTGTAAAACGATCTGGTTTGTCATACGCAGATCCTGACTCTGATTCTGAGGGCAGTGAGCACAGCAACCATTCGATCCACAGTGAGAAAACCCTTTCTGAGCGACTAGAGATTCTGACCAATCAGAGTCTCATCCAGGTGGTGAAGGTCTTCTTGGATTGGCTGAGGACGAACACTGATATCATCCTCATGTGTGCTCAGGTACATGGGACTCTAAAATTGTGCATTTTACTAGCATAAACAGCATCTTCATCTATTTGCTTAGCTATGTTGGTCTCTCCCCAAACAGAGTTCTCAGAGCTTGTGGAACAGACTCTCAGTGCTGCTTAATTTGCTTCCTGAGGGCAGCAAGATGTTAGAAACAGGTGAGAGAAATCAGTTTATAAAAACTCATTTATTGATAGATTCAGTTTTTTTATTAATATTATTCATAACAACTTTTTCTCTGCTTATGTTGCAGATTTAGGTCTGAATAAGCATGTAACAGAACTGCTGAATGAGTGTGAGCAGCCTGGTTTGGTTCAGTCGCTGCTGTTGCCAGAGGATCTGGCCCTCCGCCACCTTCCTGTCCTCAGCGTAGCCCACCGACGCCTGGACTTCACAGGCCAGAGACCCCCTCTTACCCCTCTGGACGAGGTATCCATCACACTTACCTCTTATGTGCCTATGTGCTGCTGAAGAGTTTGTGTGACATCTGCACGGTTTCATTTTTTTTCCTTTCAAGTCTTTTTAACCATTCAAAAATTGTTCTGAACAACTCAACAATTTGTTTGCCATCATCAAAGACATACATTGCAACACACAATACATTACAATCATATGCTCTTGCATGTCTATATTTCATCTTTGAAGTAAAAACTGTGGAAACCAAAACATAACTGTATAGCAAGGTTTTTACTACATTTTACTTGAATTTGAGCCTTAACTCTAATGAATGATACTTAAAAAATAGTTTATAATATACACTACTATTCAAACGTTTGGTGTCAGCAAGGTATTTTTATTGATTTCATTTTTTTGTTTGTTTGTTGAGCATCGAATCAGCATATTAGAATGATTTCTGAAGGATCATGTGTCACTAAAGACTGGAGTGATGGCACTGAAAATTAAGTTTTGCTACCAAAGAAATAAAATATCTATTTAAAAAGAAAACAAAAATTATTTTAATTATAGTAATATTTTGCAGTGTGCTGTTTTAAAAAAAATATGTATATACATACAGCCTCGGTGTGAGACTTTTTTTTTTTATATTCTTACCGACTCCAATATTTTGAGCGGTAGTGTATATGTTAACAACAACAACAAAAAAGTGAATATATTAAAATAAAAATAAAAATTGTTTGGTGCTTCCTGGAAATTACTAAAACAGTTGTAATCCTCACATTTCTTAGGATTCTCTCTCATCCTTACATGACTATCATTATGTACAGTAATGTTTGCTCCGTGAAAAATGAAGTACTTGGTTTCTGCTAATTGTTACATTCTGCTAATATTTTTAACATTCAGTGTCTTTTGCATTCTCTCATATTCCTTCTTCGTGTCTCTTTTTCGTGCTGTCCAGTGTGTGGTGCGCGTGTGCTGCATTCGCAGCTTTGGTCACTTCCTCACAAATCTCCAAGGCAACGTGTTGCACTTCAACCCGGAGGCGGGCATCTTCACCAGCATCAGCCAATCAGAGCAGGACAACCTGGTTCAGCAGGCCAAGGCCCAGTTCCGCATGGTAAAAGACGTGGGATTAAATAGTAATGAAAGACCGACATTAAACCAAACAATTATTGGAACAATAACAGCTCTGTATTGATTTGCACTCTTAAAACTCAGCGGATGTCTTACGTGTGTTCAGATACATCGGTTCAGTTGCTGATTTCAGTAGCCGTACCACTTAAATCCTTGCAGAAATAGTCACGGAAAGTGCATCTAAATGATAGGGTCCACACGGTTAAGAAAACGAGGCTTTTTCATAAAAACTCACCACATTTGTGAGCTTTTGTTTGAGAGCCTTATGTTGCCAAGCAACCACGCAGCCCTTAGGGTAGAACAAATGATGGTTGAAGTGCCACCTTGCTGTGCTGCTGAAGAGGCGGCTCTTTCTGCTACAGTTTCATTAAAACCTTCGGGGTCTGCCAATGAAAAGAATGTCTGGCAGTCCATGACAAGCTCAAGGAATAAGGCCGCAGAGAAACTACAGCACAAGCGCTGCAATCATCAGGAACTTTGTGTTTCTGGTGTTAAATAAGTGACTTTGAGAATCCCGCATGATTCTCCGAAGCGCTTTCTGTTGGTTTTAGTCTGTCCCACAGATAACCTGATTAGATCTTGTTGCATGTGCGTAAACCGCAAAACAAGAAAATGAGATTTTTGTCATTTTCAACTTGTGGCATTCGACCAACATCTTAACACTCGCATCTGATCGTCATCTAATTTGGATTTGTAATCATTGTTACATGTCAGATAGTGTTAGATCCAACCTGAAACTATCGTTTGGCATTCAGGTGAGGGTGGTGGAAGCATGGGAGTTCATACATGTGAATCATGCAGACTTAAGGCAAAAGTCAGTGATTTGAATGCAAAAATATTTAACGTTGTACAGATCCAAAGATGAACAGAGAACGTTTATCAGTCCATTTTGACCTGCATTGATCCTGCTTTAGTCAGAACAGACATTTTGGTTTGTAAAACATGATTTAAAAGTTTGACGGTCTCCACCTCAACCATACAGTAAAAAGTAATACTTTTTACATATTACAATTAAAATAACAGTTTTCCATTGGAATATGTTTTCAAATGTAATTTATTCCTATGATCCTGTGATTCCTGCTCAATATTTTTTTTGAAACTGATGAAATTGTTTCCAGAATTGTTGAGTATAAAGTTCAAAAGAACATAATTTGTACAAAATAAATTATTTTTGTAACAATATAAAATATATATATATATTGTCTGTTTGATCAATCTAATGCATATTTGATTAATACAAACATTAAAGCAGGAGCATGGTTAATCTTGTAGTTAACCAGTATGCAAATAAAATTAATTTCTAAAACCATCTTAAAATGAACTGAAGCCTTTGAGCGAAATGAATGTGTGAAACAGCAAGGTGTCCTTTTTGTATTTCTCTTCCCAGAATTATAAGGTTAAATATATGTCTGGTTTAATCATTAATCTCTTTCAGGGCACTATAAGGTATTCTTAAAAAAAAGAATGCACAAAACATGAGTGTAAACCAACAGATCTGTCTCGCTTGTGTTTTTCTCATACTTCTAAAGAACAAAAATATATTAAGCTGCTTATTCACACCTTGTGTTTACTGAGGGTAGAATCTGAGTCATGTTTTGAGGTTACACAGAGGTTATACTGACCTTGCCTTGACTTGTCCACAGGCGGAGGAGGAAGCTCGCAGAAACCGGCTCATGAGAGATATGGCCCAGCTACGCCTACAGGTCAGACCAGCTGTGGGGTTCATTTCCAACTTTTATTAATGCACATCTAGCTCACAACAATTCATGCGTTAATGGGCGCAGTAATGAAGCATTTCCTCTGTCTGCAGTTGGAGGTCTCTCAGCTGGAGGGCAGTCTGCAGCAGCCCAAAGCGCAATCCTCCATGTCTCCTTATCTGGTGCCAGATACCACGGTTCTCTGCCAGCACCTGGGGCTGCTCAGACAGCTGGCTGCCAGCGGCTGCTTCATCATCATCATCCCTCGCACAGGTCAGCCCGCGGGTCTCCTGTCTCCTAATGAGAGCTTCCACAGTTGTGGGAAATCTGAAAATAGCAGGGGATTTAAAAATGCTGTTTTTCAAGTCTGGAAATGTCATGCAATCTTAATTCATTCAAATTTCTATAGTCAACATGTTTATCTGGCTAAACTCGGCAAGTTATCAGTATTCTTATTGTTAACTAAAACAATTGATGATTAAAAATGAAAAATGTAGACTTGAATAAAAATTATAAATGAATGTTTAAATTACTAGATTTACCAAAATTGTAATAAAGATAAAATAAAGCTATATTGAAATAATAAAAAAAAAAACGAATAAAAATGACAAAATTAATGACAAAAAAGAACTGTAATCTAAAACAATCCTAAATACTATAATGGTATATAAATAATACTAAAATAACACTGCTAGTTATTATGTTTAAGCTGGAATAAACTATACATGTTTTAATATTTTATTTAGCATAAATAGAAATAGGTCCTTATGTTGTAGAATGACTGAATAATAATGTCTAAAATAAATTAAAGTATAGAAATCTAGAAATATATGAAGAAAAAACGCATAACAAAATGACTAAAATTCAAATAGCTGATCGTATGAAAATGTAGGCTAATTCAAAATGTTAATAAAAAGTTTAATCGCATATAAACAAACTTTTATAATAGCATAAAACCTGCAAATCATTCTTTTGAGTCAGTCAAACCGGTTCACAAATCATTCTGAATGTTTCATTAGCATCTCGGTCAGACTCTAAATGATTTTTAGCAATCCTTGTTCACTCTAGAAACTGTGAAGGTCATGGAAAAGGAAATTCATCAGTCAGAAAGAGTGGGGGCGCCCCTATCATCTTAGCATAGAGAGCCTTCTGGTCTAATTTGCCAATATTTCTGATTGGCTAATAGAATGTTTACACTAGTTATTTTACTAATCGCTGCACTTGAAATGATTTAAGATCTAAACTCTCAAGTTTTTACCTAAGATGTAATGAAAAATACGGACTTTTGTTCAGAATGTGTGCCAGGGATGACCAATCAGTGTATGTTCGTACAAATTGCTCAACTGAGATGAATTTCTGGTCACATGCAGTGATTGATGGCCTGGATTTGCTGAAGAAAGAGAACTCCGGAGCAAGAGATGGAATCAGATTCCTTGAGACAGAGTTCCGGAAGGGGAACAGGTACGTCTTGAGCTCAGCACTGAGTTTTAGTGATTCTGGTGTTAGAAAACTCTTCCAAACTGTAGACAGCAGACCTGTAGAACAAGAAGTCTGATTCGAATTTGAGATGGCACTATTGAGAGAGCCTGCATTTTAATGTTTTACGCTTGAGCTTTTATTCTCACTTATTGTGCAACAGGTACATCCGCTGCCAGAAAGAGATGGGAAGAAGCTTTGAGAGGGACAAATTAAAACGACAAGACATTGAAGCCTGGTAAGCCACATCATCTTCACTTTCTGTTTGAGAGCCGAGGGACTTTGACTGCAGTTGTGAAGTCCTGTAGGGTTTCCTGCAGATGCTATCTCAACTCTGTTCCTATTAACAGGCACCTGTATAAGATGGTGGACAGCTGTCGCCAGCTGACGGGATCTCAGAGCAGTGGAGATGAAGACACCGCTGGCATGGTGACCATCCTGACAGGACACGCACTAGAGGAGCTGACTGAAAGATCAGCTTCCATGAAGGTCAGTCAGGAATTAGCAGACTGTAAAGAAGACTCTACCATCATAATAGTGTGTTGTAGAACCTTCTAGCATATGAGATTGTTATTTGTTTTGGCTGCAGGCGGCTGTCCAGGCGGTGGCAGCAGCAGGCATGGAGCTGAAGAACATCACCGACTTCTACCGGCAGTGGAAAGAGATGGGCTGAGAGACGGTGTGGGACGCAGGGGGTCGGCTCGGCATTCGGCTGATCGCACACTCACCCCCCCTCGCTCATTCTCTCTCTCCCACTTTACTGCTCTGTCCGTATCTGCGTCTCCAGGAAAAAAATAAAAAAACTCAAAAGATGGAGGGTTAGAAGGAAGGAGGGTGCAGGAAGTGTGTGGAGTAAAGAGAAGTCAGAGGAACGGGGGGCTTTAACCTACAACAGCGCATCCTCAACCCCGAAACAGGAGAGTTCAAAGAAGCTACGGGGTGAAAACACTCAGTTTAATATGTCATAACCAGGCATATATACTGATGAAATGAGTGTATATGTTTTGAGAGAGAAACGAACATTCATGTGCATATACGTCAAAAACAAACCCATACATTGAAATATATAGATGTTTTTGGATTTTTTTTTCTTTTCGTCTTCTGGCTACGGTCATGGGGTTAGACTGCCACATGGATGTCTGTGTTTGACCGCGGCGGTGAGCGCAGAACAGAAATCATCCCATCTAGCGTTTACCCTAGACTCCTAGGGTCGCGAAGGATTCAGGGTTTAGGGTGTACACTTCTTTTTGATGATCCGTTCTCTCTAACGTGGCTTCCCCACTTTTTAATTTTTTTTTTTTTTGCTGTGTAACTTTGTGATCTAATGTATTGTGTTATTTGTGTATGAGCAGGAAGTCTGGCAAATGGTTGCTTTTATTCGATTTTATTTTTGTATGTCGTATTGCCTTTGTATGCTGAGCTGAACACACAGGAGTGAGGATGGGTGTAGAGTCGCAGACTTCATCTGACTCCAGTCACTCTGCTGTGCTGTCGGATGTGGAAGTGTTTCTCTTCACCTCTCAACAATCTAGTCCCAGTCATTCGCCATCACATTCTCATAGTAATTGTCCCATATTGCACAACGCAAAGGTATCCAGTGTACATGTGAGGCAGTGCATTAAACAATAAAATGATTTCGTTTAAGGGGGGTTTGTCTCTGTCATGGTTGTTAAATTCATGTGAATTTGAGTGGCATCAAAAAAAAAAAAAGATATATATATATATATATTAAAATTTAATTTTAGCAAATCGTTTGTGAAAGAAGGTTCTTTACCTTCAGAAAATGTTTGAAAACGTCCATAAGATTATTATTATTTTGGAAAAAGCTAAGAAATAATAATAAAATAAAATCATTTAATTAAATAAAATGACCTGCCATTAAACATTTTACTAAAAAAAATAAACACTTGCCAACATCTCTCCTTTTTATTTCTGTTTAAGTATAAAATTATAAAATAAAACCTAAACTTTATGAAAATTAAGTTAATGAAAAAATACTAAAACTTCAAAACTATAAAGGATGTAATTCAAAACCCAATAACAGTATATTAATGATACTAAAATACAACTATATAGAAATTTGTATATATTAGTTATTTTCTAGCATTAAACATTAAGTACAATGTAAATTATGTAAACTTCAATATATAATGTAAAAAAGATACAGTAAGCATGGTTACAATGAGTTTGCAGGTCTAATTAACTGAACTAATCTGAAATTAGTCCTTTATCACTCAGCAGATGCTATTTGGGACTTAATTTTTAGTTCAGTTCCTACTATATAAGTGTAATTTGTAATGGGATACTAAAAATAGCAGGGGATTTCTAGCAGCGAATATGCCATACCCCGGTCCTTCTCATTCATACGGGGTCTGTCTCTCAGTATCTTGGTGTAAGTAGGTCTCTGTGTCCTCATTCAACTATATTCAGTGTCTCGTGCCCCAGCCGCACTGGGCCCTCTGCCCAGATCCCATTGTGACATTACGGCCAGTGTCAAAGAATGCCTGGCTTTGCCCACTTATAGGGCAGAATGATTTGCAGTCCGGTCCAGTGACCAAATGTACCCATGACATACTATAACATGATACTTTAAATCAACATACTTTACATATTTTGGGGAAAACAACTTAATTCATTAGAATCAATAAAAATGTTCTATACTATATTTGTTTTATTTTAGTTCATTATTTGTCTCACCTTAAATATCATATATATATATATATATATATATATATATATATATATATATATATATATATATATATATATATATATATATATATATATATATATAATTATTATTATTATTATTATTATTATATATTTTCTGGTGTTTTATTTCTTTTACCTAAACAAAAAAGGGTATAGATCATTTTCAAGAACATAAAATATTAGGCTGTATGACTACAGTAAATGATACCATCCCAAGTATATTTTAAATCCATTCACTGTTGAGTTTCTTCTTGTTTAATATTTGCATATAGCCTGTAGTCTAGATATTTGCGTGTAATTGCTTTATTTTCCACTTCTTTTCATCAACTGTATCTCAGTCTTTACCGCATTATGTATTATTTATTTTAATATTTAAAGTAGGTTACTATAAGGGGCTTTAAGTTTTGGTATACATGAGCGCCTTTTTTTATTAACGAGTCATAGAACGTTGACTCAACTGATTCGTTTAAAAACAGCGAATCGTTTACGACGGAGAACGAAATGCTTAGTTCATTCAAAACAGCAAACGGAAACATGACAAATAATTATCATTATATATGGCCGTCAAAAATAAATAAACTAATTAATTAAATAAATAAACAAAAATAAATAAATACGGAATTATTTTAGCGGAAGAATAGCACTTAATGAAATACCCATATAAAATAATATTTTAATTAAAAATGTACCTTTTGCATTTTTCATCATAACATTTACAAAAAAATAAAATAATAATTATTGAAGCACTCAAGGCCATACTGTAAATTAAGTCAATACGCCTCCAGTTGAGTGTCTTTGTACAGTATATTGTTCTTCTTCTTCTTAGCACTTTTCGTTCTTCGAAACAAAACGAGAACGCGAAAAGCAGTTGAACGGGTTCCGTGGCTTTGTCCTCGCTGCTCTCCTGATTCTAAACACAGGGCTTCTTTCATGTCTCCATCCAATGAGAGAAAGCTCGCGCGCGCCGCGGAGAGGGTGGGATTTCCACTGCTGTTTGTGTTGCTTTCCCAAGGAATGTGAGGGACACACCAAGCCCGGATGATTTTCAGGGCTGTCCACTAACTTTAGGACCTAGCTCGGCCATGGAACTGTAGTTATTTCGCGCTTTCCCCCCACTAATTGTAACTCCTCGGATCCCAAACTGGCGACCTCACATCTCCAGCTGGCACGCGCAAATGATCTCATAGACCAGATCAAGCTCAAAGGTTTGGACCTTCGATTTTCTCTTGCTTTATGCTGTCATTTTAATATGCAGTGTAAAAAATGTTGCAATGCATGGGACCATTCCATGTATTTGCTTGAGTGAACTTTCAAACGAGTTCTTCTAAAGTTATATGAAGGAATGTTAATAAAAATATGCTTTCAATGAACATGGCCAACGCTGAGGCAGTGAACTTCACCAAAACCAGAAATGTCACACAAAATCATGGCAAATATGGCATTCTGGCGAAGAAAAAGTGGAAGTGTCATGTAACAACATCAAGGGTGGAGGATGTAGTTGTGTTGAATTTCAATGTTCTTTTAAGAGCAGATCCCACAGTTATAAGCAGTGGTTTCTAAAGTTGAGGAAATGAGTTTGGCATTTTGTGAATTGTGGAAGTGTTGAGTTGACACTGAACACCTCCCTGTGGGTGAGAGTATATATTTAGCATGCATATGGTGGGAGTGTTGCTTTTGCAGAACTGCCTGTCTTTTCCTCGAACACACATAGAATGTAGCCTATCCAGTAGCCTAAATTAGTAAGTAATACAGGGCCTCTTCAAGCCCTCAGTACTGTAGAACTGACAGCACCAGCCTGTCTAGGTCTCCTTCTGTGCTGGACGCCCTCCTGAGCTCCACGTTTCCACCAGAAGATATGAAGAAAGTGACATGTATGTGCTTCTTTTGTACCAATTGCGTGTGTCTAAAACTTTATTAATGCAGCATTTTGTTTTTTGAATGTAACAAAAAAAGGGTTTAATCAATGGGTTTGTGTATTTATTGCTTTATTGACCTTTTTTTTTAATGCATTTAATTTTTTTTTAGATGGCAAGGACTTGTAAATATGCTGATCCCTTGTTAGGGACCTCTACTAAAATATAAAAGCGCCAATGTACTGTATGCAGAACCATTTATACTGTATAAAAAATAGTTGCATATAAGAAAAATACTGTCAATGGCTCCCAGCAACTGATCAGTTAGCAAAATTCTTCAAAATATCTCCACATTTTTTTGGGTAACTGTCTATCACTCTAAGCATGTTATTATAAAGACAGCATGTTTTTTGCCAAATGAAATAATTGGCTTATTGTCTTTGTACTGGCTGCAAAAGAAATATGTATATGGAAAATAATTAGTTTGTCTTAAAGTCAGTATCATAACTTTGGCATTATGGCAGTGACTTTTGCATGGGCTTTGTTAGCTTCAAATCCAGAAAATGCTTTCAAAAAGTTTGTTTTCATTTAAAGTTTGGCTCCTAAAGAAGATTTCTAATTCTGTTACATGTGTTTCATATCTTCTGCTTCTCGTTTTGAGCCCCGTGACTTATGGAAAACACCCCCTTTTTTCTCTCTCTCACTGTTCCTGTACATTCAAAAAGATTTACCCTGCAAGAGCTGCATAGTCAGCATTTTCCAGGACAAACCTTTTTTTTCATTCTCTCCTACTTCTGAAATATAGCTGCAGAGCAACATGTGATATTATTTACATTGTTGTCTTTTGAGTGTGCATTCCAGTGGCTTCAACCATATGTCATATTTTCTTCCACCCATGGTTTTGAGTTATAATTTTTACTGTCTATTATCCACACTGCTGCATCAGGAATTAGTGTGATTCCTTTCATCAGTTGTATTTTATTGGCAAAGTAATGTTCTCATTTTCATATAAAAATGTTTTCTGTTTCCTCCATGTTGCCACGATATTAAGGTGTTCTGGGTGCTTGTCTGAATATTGTTGTGCAGTTTCTAAGGTGTTCCTAGTGGTTGCTATGCGTTTGCTTACTAGTCTCTTTAAAAATTGATTGGAATTTTAAAGATTAAAGACCTGTTAAATCTTTAACAACAAGTTTAAAGTTCATAAGGTTAAACATTTTTCTTACTGTATATTGTGAAATCTTAATAGATCTAAAAAGACAGTTCATGCCATTTTACAGTAAAATGTTTCTTAATGTACAGGTTTTATATATATATATATATATATATATATATATATATATATACAGTATATATATATATATCAGTTATGTAGATTTGGGTTTTATGTTAGCCTACGTCTTATGGTGTAAATTTAACGTTTATTAATTTATCCATCTGTGAGTCATGTGTATTACCATGAATGTGCTTTCTGCTTGTATAAATGGCACACACATTTATTTACCTTACCTATAAATTAATATTTAAGGTACAAAATGGATTTTACTTTGTTTAAAAGGATATTTTCACCCAGAGATGTAATCCACTTGTTTCAGACCTGAATGAGTTTCTTCTTTCTTCTAAACTCAAAAGAACATATTTTGAAGAATATTGGTCACCAAAGAGTTGACGGCAGCCATTGACTTTAATTGTGTTTTTTGTTAATCAATGTTTGATCATCACCTGTTTGGTGGTCACCATCATTCTTCATAATAACTTATTTTGTGTCAACAGGTGAAAGAAACTCATACAGGTTTGGAACAACATGAGGGTGAATTTTTGGGTAAACCATCCCTTTAATGAAGTGCATGTCTTTTTTACTGTACATCTTTTTAAGTTCAGTCCATAAAACTTATATTGTTGCTGCTGTATTTTAACAGTTTTAAAGTGAAGTTCATTTTTAATGATCATTTCACATTTTTACACTGCACATGTTGTGGGTCCCTCATGCAGAGTCATATTATGGGAGTCTCTGTAGCGGTGCTTTAGCAAAGCAGCACTAATCATTTATTAATTCTCCAGAATTCTACAGATATAATGTATGTAAGGTGCTGTTTGCTATGTATCACTAAAACCTTTCTTTTCCAGGAAAAAGCCTCTGGCAAAATTAATATGTTACACAGAGCTTTCAAAACAGTTTTTGATAGTTCTAACAAAACAGTTTTCCTTTGAAATCTATTTCTTGTAAAACCTAGTGACTGTTTAATATGCAAAGGCATTTAAAACCTAAACTGCTTGGATTTTTTTTGTTCAAACTTAGTGGAAAAATCCTGTTCTCCTAGTATAGCCATTTGCATAATTGTTAGTGTAGGTGGTGGCCAGACAGCTTTATCCATGATCGTGTATTAACATGACAGTGGAATGCTTAGAGCCTCTTATGCGTTCTACAGATACATGTGTGCCCAACAGAATGTGCATACTGCAAACATATATGGGCGCTCTATTGTCAACATGCAGTGATAAAGACTTCCATTGAGGCAGATCTGGTGACACAGTCACGAGTCAGAGAAAGAATGTCAGAATTACTGAACCGGGTGAGATGTGGAGCGAGAGACGCACAGGCAAGGTCGTTAAGCATCTGTCTTAGTTTGATTTGTTCTGGTTTGGATTATGCAATAGTTGTGAGCAAACATGAAATCAAAATTTATACCATTTATCTGTTTAGTGCACGCTCCTGGTGTCAACAGTTAATCAGTGCATGTTGTTCCAAACAACTGTTTGTCCAAGTGGTAAAAATGAAAAATTTCATCAAATTGACTTGGATAAAATGTCCTATCCTATTCTTTGTATATTCCATTTTGTTCTGAAATATGTTAGAAAATATGTTTAGTGAGAATGACAACTCGTCGTTGGTCTCAGTTGGTGGACACACACATCTCCTCCTCTTGTTTCGTCTCAGATTGGTGTGTCATGGGATTTAGTTAGTCAGACTGTAATCGAAACATCTCCACCTATCAACAAGACACAAAAAACACATCCAGTTCAAATTGAGCAACGGCAACTGGGATGCGAGTTGTTTGTTTCCGAATTACACGTTTCCCAAAGGGAATTATGCGAAGAACTTCATATCCAGTGTGAATTGTTTATGTTTGAGTTCCATAGAAACAGCTGATGGAGGAGACATTGCACAATCCGTTAATCCATAAAATCAACACTGGCCCATGGAATAATGGCAGCATTTGTCCAGCCCGGCACGTTCTGACCGGGGGAATTTATCAGTTGTATTAGTTTATGTAAGTGCATTTGTTCTAGTTGGATCCTGGACAGTTTCTGTGATGTGCTTTTAAAGGAATAGTTCATCTAGAAATTAAAACTGACATTGCTTAATCATGCACATGATCTTTCAAACCCATATGACATTCATTTATCTGTACAGTTCAAAAGAGAACGTTTAGCCGAATGTTCATGCTGCACTCTTCCATAGAGTGAAAGCATACTAGTACAGGGTTAAAAAGAATTTTTTTGTTGGTTGAAATAAAGCTGAAATAAAATATTACTTGAAAACTTAAACAAAAAATTTGAAATGTTGCCTTGGTTAATAATTGAATTACAATAAACTGACATACTAAAATTGCAAAAAATTAAAGCTGCAATACAAATTCATTTAAAGCTATATATATATATGTATATATATATATATATATATATATATATATATATATATATATATATAAATGAATTACTAAAACTAAACATTTAAATTAAATAAAATGAGAGGGAATTTAATACCTCTTTATATATATTTAAACCTCAATAGTAAAATATAAAAAAAAAATATATTATTAATATATATTAAAATAACACTGACTGACAACATGCTGATTTTATTACAATTATTACCTTTTTAATTAAGAGCAGCATCATTCAGTTTGTTTCATAATTACAAAAGAGAATTTAAACAATCAAAATAATTGTTTGAGACAATAAAATTTACGATTGAACTAGGTTATTACCATTCAACACTCACAAATATTCATTAATTTTCTCTGTGTAATTATTTTTCGGTTGTATAAATGATATTGCTTATCATTATAGGCAGTTATTGCTGTCCACAAATTATTTATAGTTGTGCAAATGTATTGTTGTGTTCATGTACTGAAAAACATTGGCTGCTTGTCAAAATGTACTAATTAAATAATACAGCTCTTTTGCCATCCAAAGAAAATTGGCCTGTAAATAATACAGTCATACCGCATTGTAAATAGCTGTAAATATTAAAAGAGAATGGATTTACTATCTTATATCAAGTAACTGCATACAGTTAAGAAGGAGTCTAATGTGGAGGAATTGGTCAAGCATTTCCATCTGCTTTGTTTATGCTGCTGTCTGTCCATGTGGAGAAAGCGTGCTCATTTTCATACAGCTCTGCGTGTAACAGTCAATGCTTCACCCCACACAAAGCACATTCTGTTCTAGTTTCACAGGATTGGCCCCTGTGCAAAGCAAAGTACAGACCCCTTTAGAGAAGCAGGTACTTACAGCTAAACAGCTGAACTTCAGCTTCCAGAGAATGGCTGTATTTTGTAGTGGTTGTGTGCAAAATGTTTGCATGAAACAGTATCATGCAATGTCACCAACGTGCCAAGTTATGTTCCCTGCTATTGGTTAAAAGAGTCAAACAAGAGGCCCATAACGGGTGTGTGATGATGAAATATCTGAGATGGATTTGAGTGTTAAAGCTTTAAAACATATGGCAGTCCTCAAACGTCTCTCATGCTCTCTCTTGTAAAAATGGAAGTAGTATAAAAGCATGAAGCCATAGTAGTTTTTCTTTTTATTATCAGAGAATGCAATGGTAAAACCTTCTAAACTGATTATGTATGTAACACCATTGCATGTGTAATTCAGTCTAGTTTTCATCTCTGGAATTATATTACATTTGAAATCAATGTTTTGCAGACTGAAGTATTTCGAATCAGTCGAGAAGCTGTATAGTGCATGTTTTTCTTTTGTCTGACTGGGAATGCAAGGTCAAGTGCATTGTATTGTGAGATACAGCATTCCATACTGCAAATGAAGTAGGTCGTTCTGTACAGTTCACACTCTCTTAACTTTAAATAATAATGAAATATTATTGCAATTTTAAATATCTGTATTCTGTTTGAATATATTTTGAAATGTATTTAATTTATTTGATGTAAAGCTGAATTTCAGTTTTCAATGTCACATGATCCATCGGAGAGCATTCTAATAGAAACCATTCTCAGGAAACATTTCTGATTATAATCAAGGTTGAAAACTGTTGTTCTGACTTTTTGTGGAAACGATGTTCTTTTTTTCAGGCATAGAAAGTACAGAATATATTTAGAATCCTGATTGTCACTTTTGATGAATTAAATCCATTCTTGCTGAACAAAAGTATTCATTTACAACAAACAAATAATTCTGTTTTCCTATAATCTTCCTGTGTTATGTCTTCCATATTGTTGAGCCTGTGGAGTAGTAATATTAGTACAATTCAAGATTTTTTTAGCACCGAGTTCCAAGTAACCAATGTAAAATCTGGGTCTTGAAGCAAAAGCACTTCAAGGCTTCTTAAGTGGGTTTTCAGCAGTAATTCAGCTTTCCTTTCACTGCACATGGGTCAGATCTTCACTGTGTCTATGTGTGTGTGTGTGTGTGTGTGTCTCTGCAGTGTTTCCTGCGTGGCGGGGGACTGGAGAGGGTCATGGTTGGGGCTGGGCTCAGTGTGTGAGGTGGGAGGCTGGGGAAGGGGGCCCGTCCCGGGGTCTGGAGTGTCCGCTGTGGTGCGTCCTGTGTCGAGGAGGCAAGGAGAGACTCAAGCAGGCCTGTCAGAGAGGGAGGGGAGCGCTGCGCCTGCCCGCAGACATGCTGAGCCTCAGACTTCCACAGCTCTTTGACATCCACCAGGTGCCAAAGGTGAGGAAGGGAGGATCTGTTTGACTGTAAAAATAGAGCGTTTGAAACTTTTTATCATTGCGGTTCAGTTCCCCTTTAAGGGAAATCCCTGGGAAATCCTGCATGTACTTAAAAGGTGCTTACAGGCCAAGTAAGCCTGATTTCAATTTCAGTTCTACAAAATCTTTCTTAAAGAAATTCCAGCACAGTTTCAGAACGATTACATCAGATGAATGAATTGCTTTCAGAGCATTAAAGCAATAGCTCACTCAAACATACATGTTCTTAACTTAATCTTGTTCTAAACCCTTGTGACTTTCTTATTTGGAGCACAAAATATGAGGTTTAGAAGAATGTTCTAGTAGTGTATATAATATATACTATAATGATATTTAAATAATATTAAAACAACACTGACCGTGACAAAATACAGATTTTATTAAACAATATTTTACTATACGATTTAGTGGTTTGTATATCATTAGAATTGTTTCAGAATTTCTGGAGTATTTAAACTGTGGCAAAAATATTTTGTATTTATTTCTGTGAGTAATTAAAATTGTTCATATCGAATCATTATGATCAATCGTTTTTCATTTATTACGATATTCTTGCAAACAGAATAGGTGAATATTGCTGCTTATCACTATTTATTTTTACATCTGTGCATATGACTTTTTATGGGGCTCATAAAGAATTAGTTTGATTAGTATGACATACTGTAAAGGTGAGGTAAAGACTTACATTTTTAGTCTTGCCTTGCCGTGATTCTTTACAATGTAAAGTATAATCAACCGAGCTGTTCATTTTAACCTAAATTAAATTCTGTTGACTTAAAAAAATCCAGTTGAATCTTATAGAACTTATAAATTAAGTAGAAATTGGTTAAAGTATTTTGATATATGAAAGTAATGGAAACACATATGTTGCCATGATTTATTGGTGGAGTTGTTTTTTTTACAGTGTAGATGTTTGCATGTATTTTAGACGTCCATGTGCATCTTTGCAGGTGTTTCGAGAGGACGGCATCATGTCCGGGTACCGTCATCCCAGGAGCTCAGCCCTTGACTGCATTCTCAGCAGTTTTCAAATGACCAACGAGACGGTCAATATCTGGACCCACTTCCTGCCGACCTGGTAAAACTCCCAGTTAAACATGGGATTCCTTTTTAGTGCCAGCGTTGTCAGCTTTGAAGCTTTGGTTGAGCTGCTTCATTATGCAATCTGGATCGAGCTTATGGGCACACACTTTTATTCAATATCGGATTTTAAAAACACTAACCACATTACTTGAAAAGTATATTTGTGTTATGTCAGTGCAGGACAGTATGACCTAAATATTGTTTTGGTGTGTTTCACATTATTGTTATTAACAAAAATGCCCTACGTTTCCTTACACAAGACATCATTTCCATGTGTATGACCTGAGCTGTGCTGTTTTAGGTACTTCCTGTGGCGGTTCAGCATGCTGTGCACTTCTCTGGACTTCCTGACGGACAGCTACACCTGGCCTCTGCTCGTCTACATGCTTCTGATCTGCCTGTACCCCTTCACCTCCAGCTGCGCTCACACCTTCAGCAGCATGTCAGCCGAGGCTCGTCACATCTGCTACTTCTTCGACTATGGCGCGCTCAGCCTCTACAGTCTCGGTACAATGTGCTCTCACGCTCTGAACTCTGTTGGCCGGTAGATAAGCACATTGTCATCACTACACTGACACAGTGGCCATTCTTGTCAGATATTTTCTATTTAAACATCAGTGGCGTGCAGGTTTGGTCATGCATAGCTAGAGTTTTGACCAAAAACCTCACCTATGGTTCACACTGCAGCTTATTTTAGTCAAGTGTGTGTTAAGTACCATACTTTTTGTGACATCCATAACAAAAATGATAAAAGAGACCTTTTTTAACACACAAAAAAACATTTTAATGCTGCTCTCGATGATGTTATGAAAATGTGACCCATTCTACCTGACTTTATACTACGAGGTGCCTCAAAGTTTTCAAAATATACAAAAGTTAACTACTGCTTAGAACCTGAGAAAACTATCACATTCATTCTTCATCAAAAACATGATTATTTCCCAATATTAAAAGAAAACCTAAACATAAAAAATGTCAATTGAAGCACAAAAATTATTACAACTTAAAAAATAAAAAAAACGAAATAAAAATATTTTTTTTAAAAAAGACATAAAACTTGCAAAAGGACTGAAACTTATAATAAAATGAATATGAAAAATCTAAAATAAAAGCCAATTAAAATTATTAATTAATACTGTAATAGCAAAAAATAAGTCTTAAATAATTCTGCATTAATTTCCATTTTATTTGTTAAAGTTTATCGTCCCTTAGAAATAAAAACAAATATTTGTATATTATATTATATAGATTTTATATTATGGTATTTATTAATGCTTTGATTTGGCTTTTTTTTATATATTTTATATATTGTTTATATTTTAGTTTGAGTAATTTTGCAGTGTTCTTTTTTAGTTTGGTGTTTTGATATTCAAGTGTATTTTATTTTATCTCAGTTACGAGGAATGGTGTTCAGTAGTTTTAGTTAACAACAACACTGCAGTCTTGCAGATGAGACAGTATTTCCAGAGAATACATGACCTGATAAAATGTACAGTATGTCTTGAATGCACTCTAAGTTGCTTTGCATAAAACGCAAAATGCAAATGCGTGAATGTAAATGAATATGACATTGTGAGATAAATGAGTGGCTGCTTGTCAGAATATAGAAACCCCTGAGCCAGACTCAGTTCTGATGTAAATCTGATGACACGTCGGAGAATTTCACGAGGCACGATGACCATCAGTAGAAATGTATGCGCCTTAGATGGGTTGATGTGAGGTTATGGAAAGCATGAGGTTCGGAGGAAATGAGCCGTCTAACACACTTCTGACATTTCATTGTATGACTTCAAAGGAAAGAAAGCAAACTTCTGGCTCCAGAGAAAACCTTTGAAGTCTGCATTGATAAAGAGTGAAGGCTGAAGAAATGCACGTATTGTTCGAGCCACTTATGAAGAGCAAGTGCGAAATACAAGCGCAATTTATATATGAGCGGAACACTTTACCTTACATTGAGTGCGTGATTTAATGCCCCTTTCAAACATTACAGACTCATTTTCTTGATATAAGAATGATTATTATTCTTTCAAGTGGAAATTAATTTAAACTTATTTCAAAAAGTAATCCTATTTCTGCAGTATTTCCATTCATCTGACTTCAGTCTGGTCAGTCTCTGTGCTGGATGATGGGACGGTCATATGTTCAGTTTTGTTGTAAGATCCCATAGTCTAATAAAAATATTATTCTTTCATATGTGGAATCCACCTCCGGTCATGTTTTCCAGTTGTGATAAAGAAAGGCCTTTGAGACGAGCAGAATAGCTGTGTATGTCCTCAGCAGTGAATATGAGTGTGTGTTCGGATATGACACAATAGCCAAGCATTACAAAAGAAGAAATTCAATATAACATGGTATTTTATACAGTAACTCCCAAAAATGACATTTTCAGAATAAATTATAAACAGACCTGATTTAACAGACAAAGAGTGCCTAGACATTTTAACAAGATTTTATGAAGAATAAATGATTTGCCCCTTTAAACAGAACTCTCGGGAATCTTGCAAAGATTTGTTGCCACTAACTGGCAAACTTATATTCAGGAATTACTTCTTCATCAAAAGCACTCATATCATATAGCATAAACTTCTGAATTATATCCAGATGAAAGCATGCATTAATCTTCAATGCTCTGCCCTGTTCCAGTGTTTTAAAAATGCCATACTCTTTTCCAGGCTGTGCTATCACATACGGCTCTTATGCGATGCCCGACTGCTGGGTAAACAGTTGGCTTCATCAGCATTTCGTGACCATCGGTGTCGCCAACTCGCTCTTCTGTACCAGCATGTCCTGCTACTCCAGGTGAGAGTGGATTCAGAGGGGAATTAAGACTCATTTACTAAGTCTGTGATTACAGGAGCTAATGCAGATGTCATTTCAAAGCCAGACTCGGAATAATAGAGAGTTCATTATATAACTTGAGTCCTTCTCACACAGACCTTTATTTGTTTTGCCCTTATTCCTGGCTGCACAAAAGGTTTCAGTCATTTTAATAAAAAAATGATTTACAAGTGCTTAACTGGGTGTTGAATTCTGAGAATCGATTAGTTTTGCCTAAGCAGAACTGTTGCGGATGTTTATCATTAAACTTTGGCACATAATTTGTCTCGCTCTGATGCATCATATCATGCTGGTTGTTTAGAAGAGGTGTGCGATCTATTTAATCTCTAAACAATCAGATCTGTGTGTGGAGGACGAAGGAATGGGACTCAACCTCAACCTCAGCATTGAAGGGAGCTATATTTACAGACAGAATTTCATGAAGACGTGAGGTTGGGGTCCTGGGACTTGGACTATTATCCAGCCACCCAGCAACCATCTACAATAACCTAGCAACCACATAAAACCACCATGGAAGCCGCACACAATACAGTAGCATTTATTATGGAAACTTTTGTGTGATTAACCACAACAACCACAACATTTTCTTGTTGAAGTAAAAATAAATAAATACAAATATTCTATTATTTAAAATATTTTATATAAATATGTATATATTTATATAATTATAATATTAACATTTATTGAAAATATTTGTTATTTTTGCATGAACAAGCAAGTTTCTTCATAAGTAAAAAAAATAAAAACTGTAAATATTGTTATTTAATAAAAAAAAAACATTTAACTGTGATAAGAAACCAGATGCATTTTTTTTTATGGTTTTCTAATTTGGTAAAATGAACACATTCATAAATCCGATTTAAACAGTTGTTTCGTTGTCATTGCAAGAAGTGCCAAGCTCTCACTTGATAGCAGATGCCACTTTTGTTTGATATTTTGTTAAATATCTAAAGACAGAAAATCATAGAGATGTGGAGTTGGGCTCTTTTGATATGCACCATTAAGTTACCACCTAGCAACCATCAACAATAGCTTAGCAACCACATAAAAATAACCACCTACAGTATGTTAGTTTTGTGGTTGAAACTTGCATGACTCAGCATTGTTGACATTTTCTTCATAAAATATTTACTGTGTAAATATGATTGTTTAATGTTTCCATTATGTTAATATATATAATTAACATATTTTTTAATTATATTACATTATATTGTATATTTGAAATAACATATATGTTTATATATATATATATATATATATATATATATATATATATATATATAATATATAATATATAATATATATAATATATAATATAATTATTATTTCTAATGAAGGGAGCATTTTCTTTTTTTACATTTTATAGTATTATTATTAATATTATTTTATATTATTTATATATAAAAAAATGCATTTGAGTGCATTTTTTTAATGTGCAAGCAACTATAGATTTAAGTGAGGGTGCATTTTTCTGTCTTTTGTGACAGGTTCGTAGAGTTGCAGTTCCCACATAAAAGTAAAATCTTGCGAACGGCCGCGTTTATCGTCCCCTTCCTCTTTGATAGCTTCCCACTGTTCTACCGCGTAAGTACGGACACACTTCACTGCGCATGCAAATTAGCCTGTTGTATATGCGCAGTGTGTGCACTGCAGATATGAATGCTCTCTTCTCTTCCTCGTGTCTGTAGCTGCTGTCATGCTGTTGGGGGAGCTGTAGTCCCAGTGAAGCTCTGGCCAGCCACTCTTACCATCTGCTCTTTGCGTTCCTCACATGCTTCCTGTTTGCCTCTCACCTCCCCGAGAGACTGGCTCCTGGACGCTTCGACTACATCGGTACCTCGTTTTCTTGATTTTACAGTCATCTTCGTTTAGTTCTCAATGGTTCACACCGCTGTCACACAGTTCTTTTGACCACTTTTTCCACTTCCAAGGTCACAGTCACCAGCTCTTTCACGTTTGTGCAGTGGTGGGCACCCATTTCCAGATGGAGGCGGTATTGACAGACATGGCGTCTCGCAAAGATTGGCTGACGTCGCACTCCTCTTTACCTTCGTTTCCGGCCACTGTGGGGGTTCTCGTGCTGGGCGTCCTGCTCAACCTGGGCATCATTGGCATCTTTAGCGCCGGATTACCACGAACACCTCGCCAAAGCACTTCGGCCCACCTTCATCAGGAGTAACGAGCTCTCTTGACCACTCCACACCTCACTGTGCACCTTTCTGGACAATCGTGCACTTATACAGTCACTTTCACTGATACAGAAGCCTTGATACTTTTATACTGAGAAGCTTAACGTTTATACAATTCAAGATTGTTGATTTTATACTCACGGTTTATTATCTCAGCCAAAAATCCTAAAGATAATCGCGACCTTTCAGGAGTTATTTGATTTGATTGTTTAGTCATCGATATGAAAGGTTGAGGGTTAAATGATTTAGATTTTTACAGGTTATATTCTAACATAGCTTTTGTTTTTTGTTTTTATAAACATAGATGTTTGTGTAACACTAACTGGGAAATGATAACATAGCATTAATCAGGGATTTTATATTTGCATTAATATTATCATGAGTAACATCATTAATACAGTTAATCCAATATCATGATGTTGCATATCAAAATACACAAAAATTAAAATGACTTGCAGGTGGGTAAATAAGTGTGCTATTTTGAATGCTTGTATCTATAATGTCCCTTTTAATCATGATTTAATGGAACACCTTTGAATAATCTTACAGGTTCGGTAACTAATGAAGGGCTGTTTTTAGAAAACATATTTCCATTTTTACTACAGCACGTCTAAATCTCATTCTCCTACTAAACCGCATCTCATGGGATTATGGGGCTGCACTGGAGTCCTTCACTCTCGTTTGGAGTTATGTGTCACGTATCCATGGTATTGTTTTGTTCATTGCAGGTTTATGGCATTCAGTACACTCTGCTTCTATTCATACACAAGGTTTTTATATTTAATTGCATTTTGTTAATGCACTTGTGGATCCAGTGCAAACTCAAAATAGGTTTTTCATTCATGTAATTAGCTGCATTCTGTTCTTAAATCAGAAATCAAAGCTAATCGTTTCGTATGGCTAAGCTGTTAACCTAAGTCTCTCATTTTGTCCTTCTTTTTTGTTGTTGTTTGTTTCGTCTGACCTAGTGGTACAGGACAGATATGTTGGCTTGTAATTCAGTGCAATTAATGCTGCGTAAAGGCAGTAGTTTCGGAAACCTTTCTAACAAGCTCCAAAGGTTGGTCACTTGGTGGTAAAGATATTTTAATTGGAGTATATGAAAGGGATCTTGGGTTAAAAAGGAAAAGTAGGTGCTTCAGTGGTTAGTGAAGGAAATGTCTATTAGTAGTACGACAGCAGAAATTGTGGTAGGTGTGTGTTTTTCTAGCTCCAGCCCCGCTGGAGTGTGTTCTTCTGCTCAAAGAGGTTTAGATGTGAATGTGACTGGTCACAATAGTATTTTGTGCACTAGATTTAAATGAAGCGTAAAAGGTTTTGGATTCCAAATCCCTGTCTGTTTGTTGGCCCAAATGAATGTATTGCAGTTTTGAAAACTGTTTTAAAGCACCGTTTAATGTTACGAAGTAGCATTTCAAAATTACCAAGGAAATTGAAATTATTTAATTTGTGTTTTTAAATGTTCTGGAAATGTTCTTTTTTTTTTACTATAATGCTTCCCTTTAAATCTGAGAATTGAAATATGCAGTTGTTATCGCAATGTCTTTTATTTGCCATTGTCAATTTTGAAATATGTTTGTAACAAATGTGAAAAATATGTAAGTGCCTGGAATTAAACTGACTAACTGTTCACTGAAGTGTTTGTCCAGCGGTTGTGGTATCACTGAGTACAGAGCTGTTACGCAAATAGCATTATTGGCTTAACACAAAAGTGTGTGAGCCAATTCTGTTCCTGTAATTCTGTTGTGCAACAGATGTTTTTATGAGTAAGAGTGATTTGGGATATGGTCCACAACCCTCGATCTAGTTAAAGTTCAATACAGGCGATGTCATTTATTTTATTTTATTTTTTCACAATTTTGTCTAAATATGTACATCACATCTTTATTACCTCATATTAATAACTTAATTATAAATTATGTAATTCAATTATATAAATGTATAAGATTATTTATATTTTTTAGATATGATTATTATATTACTTTTATATATTTGTAGCTTAAAGTCTTCACTTGGAAATTGAATGTAAATTTCTGTAATCAATGTAAAGGTTTATAGATATGTTCAGTTCTAAAAAAAAAGAAAAAAAGAAAATTACCAACTTGATACTTTTTTTAGTGCGATCTTAATTTGTGTGTGTGTGTGTGTCCAATTTAAATGATGAAACTGACAGTTCCGGTTCTAGATGTTGAATGGTCCAAAAAAAAAAAGTCCTGGGAACTGCTTGCATCATCATTCCTCCTCTTATGTCCAACAAAATAACGATAGGATATTTCAATACGACCGAGCCGTTTGCAGTGACACGAGGGTGAGTGACTAATGACTGTCCCTGATCATTTCAGTGTCTCTGAGGCAGAAATACGCCGACTGACTGGAAAAGAAGGTGAAATGGAATAAGTTAGTGGTCCAGACACAAATGACCCGAGAGAATTGAGTTTAGGCACCGCAGAGACAGCGATACCATTACCCAGAATGCAGTTCAGTCCTCTGGAGTCCCTGTGCTGAGATTTCAGGCAAAATAAATTTGTGAAAGCGATAGCATAGCCTTCTTAATTCAGATTTACTTTATGTGTGATAAGTGTGAGGCGTCCTTATAAGCACCCAGATGTTTATTAATTTTTTATTTTTAGCACAGCATCACGAATAGCTAATTTGTTCACAGTTGCCACGTTTCTGATTTACAGACTGAGACTATGAAACAGTAGGTTTTTCAGGCTGCTGTACAGCATGTTCGTGGTATGTAAGTAGTAATCTAAGGTTTCAGCTTCACCTCCATCTGTCACTTTCTTCCAGCTCTTCTGTCCATCTGTTGATGGTGTCTGTAAAGATCCTCTTCATCTGTCATCATCATTTGCAATCTCAACTTCGTTTATTTTACATTTAAAAGACATTTACATTTAAAACATTTGTACACTTAAAGGGCTAGTTCACCCCAAAATGAAAATTCTGTCACCATTTACTCATTTCATGTCGTTCCAAGCCTGTATGACTTTATTTCTTCTGCAGAAGACAAAAGAAGACATTTTGAAGAATGTTGGTAACCAAACCGTTTCGTGTCCCATTGACAGAAAATATTATGGAAGTCAGTGGGGCCTGAAACTTACATTTGTATAGGATGATTACAGATCATAATAATGCAGAATATGAAATATCTTTTTCATGTCGCATCATAACACTGCTTGGTTTTAAAATGTCCCAAAAATACTCTGTTTATTTACAGGCTTAAATGACGGTTTGAATTCCAGATTCTAAATGCGGCTTTAAAAGTTCTGGACATCACCCCACTTTGTGTATATTTAGTTTCATATAAAAACAATAGCAGTCTATGGTATGCTTGTTGACTGAAATGAGGCTGATATTCTCTACACATTCATTTCTAGTAAATCTGCACTATTATCCAAAGAGCACAATATGAAAATCATGCAGCAATAACGCAAGATTACCAATATCATGACATACAGAAGTTACCAATAAAAAGAAAATCAAGTTTAATACAGCTATTATACATTGTCCTCAACAAAATAGAAAACAAAGTCTATCCAAATTGTTATATATATTTGTACAGTGAAACAAAAGATAAGTTAGCTGTCAAATACCAACACTCCATGACACTCCATTACATGTGTAATTAATGTGAAAGGAAATTATTATCTTCAATTTCATCCTTTACTGTTCTAGCTGTAAACCGTTTGTTTAATAAAATCAGGAGGCATAGAAGACTAAATAATATTTAGTCTTTGAACCACTAGGTAAGATAACAGTTTAAAAAATAGAAATAAAAATATAAAATCAATAAGGAAAATAATGCAGTTTGGTACAGTAACTAGACTACAGGTATGTACAAGAGGCGCGACCAACAAGTAAAAGTGATGCGCCCATTAATAAAATAATCAAATGGTAAACAGTGACCAATGCAGCTTAACATGCTGAGTGATAAATGAATACTTGATTGATTGATCTCTGCCCTTACACCAGAGTCATGCTGGATTTCTGGCTGTGTTCGGAATTGCATACTAGCGTACTACAGCGTGTGGGTCTATAGTGATGAGACACATGGCATTTATGGAATAAAATAAGGCCATAACTGAGAGCCGATGAGCAAAGATGGTGTCATGCATGTTGTGTGTGCCTGCTGAGCCAATGAGATTACTGAAAAAAATGCTAATGAAAGCAGCTATTATTATAGAATTCATTGAAATTTTAGCATTTAATTAGATTTAAAAAAAGTAACTTTTTTAAATTAAGGAAAGACACTACAGGTAAAATAGTTATTTTCATGCGATTATGAGATTTTGAGCTATTTTGCTTCAAAAACGTCCAAAATGCACATTTAGGTGTTTATTTTATTACATTTAATTATTCATGTTTGTTGATTTTAATTACAACACCTTTTTTCCCCAACTTTTTTCCTGCGTCATCCAGGTGTGTGAAGGTTTTTACAGAATGGTTTGTTCATGTAACATTTGCCAGGATGTTACATAGTACATACTGTATATAACATTTTACTCCTAAAAATATGATAAACGTTTATTACATTTTTTTTTTTTCTGGCTGTTGACAGTATTTTCTAATAAATGATAAAATAGGATAAATATGTTTAAAGGAATTTTAAATTTGGCTTTATCCAATGTTCACATTTATGTTTAGCAAAGCATAACATTTCATAAAACTTTTTATGAAAAGCATTTGTCTTAATGCAACTCAAAAAATATTTTATTCACCTGTAGTGTCTTGCCTTAAATACGTGACACAACAACTGCTGGAAAAGTTGTCCGTTCCTACTTTATACGGTTTCAAGTAAATACAGTAGGTTAGAACTTTATTCCGTACACAGCCCATGTGTCTCCACCGCTGTGTTGTTGCTGACCTTGTTGATGCTTTTTATATAGAAAATAAGGCAGAACTCAAAGACATAACAGGACGTTGTTGTTCAACATAGAGCTATGTACAATACATGCATGTGTCAATCACGCATAACAGATTGATGTAATATATTCATAATCACAAGACACAGAAAAGAAACGCTGTCAGATTGGCACAATGTCTAAATCACAGCAACTTAAAGATAATTTGTTTGGGGGGCACATGAGGGTTAAAGGTGAAGTATGTAATAAATATGACCAAATGAGAACCAAAAGCTAAAATAAGCTGTATTACAGAAACTTCCCATTATAATTCTTGCCTTAAGATTTGAATTCCTAAGTGGTAATAACATGTTACTTTACCTGAAGAAGAATGTTTTGAATTCATAAATTCATTCATTCATTCTTTTTTTTCAGGAAAATATCTAAAAATCCTTAAATCAAGACACATTTACTTGAGATGCGAAACGAATGTATGAAGTCTGGTTTTGTGAGATATTGAACAAATGTTTATGCTTAAAACCAGCATATATATCTAACAATGTCTAACAAAATTCTATATCAATATCTAATAATTGTTAGATAAGCTTATTTTTCTGAGGCCACTGATAGATATTTGCTCTTGTTTCAATCATAAACTCATTTTTATACACTTCTCGGAAGACAAGATTTATTTTGTCATTTTGCACCTCAAGTAAATTTATGAATCTTTAGACATTTGCCCTGGAACTTTTTATTTGTATTTTTTTTTTCCCAGTGTGATCGAATGGTAGTCTGTAAAAGTTCCTTAAATGCTAGAATTTCAGCAGAGACCCTGTAAACAGATAGAAAAACATGATGAATCAAGATCATTCTGTACTAAGAGCCCAGGTTTCCACTCTCCCCATTGGTCAGACAAACAGATAGTCCCGCCCCCAAACTCATGCCATTGGTTGAGACTGTTGCTATGTCAGGCTGGGCAGGTAGCTCAAACAAACAGAGCCACAGTTTTTACATTATTTGAGAAAATCATCCTACAATGTCTGAATATTAGACTGGATTGAGAAAAATTACACACTTCACCTTTAATGGGCTTTAATTACAAGACCTGGACATAAGTATACTCATACAAAAAAATCAAATGTCTGTTCAGGGTGAGTCATGACAATCCATGAGCAATTTCCACTAATGCATATTCAAAGTATCCACTGTCCATTTACTCAGTCCGTTTCTCTTACTTTTTAATTACTTTTTTTTTTTTTTTTTTAAACACAATGTACCTCCAGTGGATTAAAACGTACACAACAAACTCCGAAAACGTTCATACTGCGCATCTGAGACAGTTTGTGGATCGTGTCCTTCTCAAACCCACCACTGATTTTCCTCCTCAAACGGCCTGCGTCCAGAAGTATGTCTTTTCCCCACAGGTCCGATCAGGGTGCTGTTACTCCAGGATGTCCAGATAGACGGGCGGGTTCTTGACGAGGGCCACGAGCCGGTTGTAGATGTCTTTAATGACGAGCCTCTGCTGCGGTTCTCTCTGCCAGCAGCCCTGCATGAGGAGATGCACTTCTTTGGGGCAGGTACGTGGCCGTTCAAGCTCCCGCCCCTGTGTGATGCACTCAATGGCCTGGACGGAGGGTAAATATTTCATATTTACAGGCAGACAAGTGGAAAAATCTACCTACTTAACCATATTTTGGTGACAAATTTGTACCCAAAAGTAAACATTGGTTATTGGTCATGTTTTTTGTTTTGTTTTTACCACTTTCCACTATCTCTATGATCTTTTGAATTAAACAGCAGCTTTATCTTATATAAACATAATGTACAGTATTCATCTGTCTGACCTTAGATAGTTGAAGACATTCAGAAAGAGCAGTTTGTGTAACTTTGTTTCAATAAATGCCTTTTTATTTGGTATGGAGGAAGTTTTAAACTTCATAGTGCATTTTCATAGTACATTAAATATATTTTATATTTGAAAAGAAAATTTGATTTATTTTGCTCTTTTTTTCTACAGGCCGCAGTTGACTGTAAAGAAGCACCATCTTCTCTCCAAGGCTATTCCTGGTGGCTATTTAAAAAGCACTGACTTCAAGCCCTTATAGCATTGCCTCTTAATCAAATGAGGTGAAGAGACTGAAATGGGCTTTCAATCACTACAATAAATTAACAAAAATTCACATTGACCCCTCTGAAAGTCTGGTACCCTCTCTCCTCGCAGATGGAAAGTCACGAACGATCCGTCTTCGTCACATACAATTTATGCTCTAGATAATTAGCTGTGTCCATCATGGCTCGAGAAGGATTAGGTTAACAAGGTTAAACAACGTCGGCCCAAGGCGAAGATGAGGTTTAATCGGATTAAAATCGAGTCGGCGGGAAAGTGATCTACCTCTCTGATGAAAGAAGAGAGGCCTCTCCAGTGTAATAGTGCAGTTGTGGTCACACCAGAGTCCACTTTTTGGTGCCTAATCTGAGAGGTCTGGATCACTCTGGAACCGAAAAAATCTATCGATCTTCTCGGTCATAAGTGCTTAAGAGCACGGTCTGATCCAGTCCAAATTGGATGTTCATATCATGCACGATGAAGGTTGGGAATAGCTCTGTCTGTTTGTGTTAACTCACTGACCAGCGCTGATGCCATCAGACAGTCTAAATCACTTCTGTCATTGGAGGTAAACATTACAGCATTCATTTACTGTCAAATGAAAATCAATTTACTCGCTTTCTTGTTGTTCTAAACCTGTATTTCTTCAGTTTTGGAAAATGTCAAAGTTACAAGGGACAAAATAGCACAAAAGCATCATTAATGTCTCATAGTAGAACATCGTGGTCTCCTTCCTGAACAAATGACAAATCCTATGAATTGGTCAAAAATAATCATAAATCATCTCCAAGTCAAAGCGAACTTCTTTAACCATGTAATGGTTTATATCTGTTACTAATTACCGACTGTTAATTTGACAAACATTTAGATAAAGATACTATTATCAGAGTTTTGTTTTTGTGTCATTCAGAAGTTTGGGGATTTTTTTCAATGTTGTTGAAAGAAGAATCTTGTGCTCACAAAGGCTGTATTCACTTGATCTATGTATTTCTTTCTATGTAAATATATTTTAAAATATATATTTTTTACATTTTAATATTTTTACTGTGACTTAATTGATCAATTTAATGCATCGTTGCTGAAAAGAAAATACTACAAAATTCATTAATAGGATCAATCAACAATAATTTTTTTTCACATCCAAATACAGGAATGACGTGAGAGTGAGTAAATGAAAAGCACTATCATTTTTTAAATGTACTGTTCCTTAAAAAGCTGTTTTGTGGTTGTATTGTTTTCAAAACTGACAGCGAATGAGAATATGAATAGGTATGATTGCAGCCACACATACTTTTGAATATTAAATGTGGTATTTACCTCACTGTTGGATAGCTGATACCAGGGTTGTTTGCCGTAGGTGAAGATTTCCCAAAGAACCACTCCAAAGCTCCAGATATCACTTTCCGTGGTGAACTTCCTGTACATGATGCTTTCTGGCGGCATCCAGCGAATGGGCAGCATCGTCCTCCCACCGACCTGAGGATGTGAACGGAAACCGATTACAACCAAACATCTCTGCTGGGGGTACATCTACATACTTACAAAAGAAAGAAGAAAAAAAAGAGAAATCTTTAAATGTTTCAAATGTTTCTGCCAGACCTTAGCAAGAAGTGGAGAAGTCTCCCATTTCTAAAGTTATCTGAAGTGTCTAAAATTAGCATTTATTGAAAGGATAGCTCCTTGAGATGTGGCGTCTAATTTTTAAGGGGGTCCTAATTGTGATCTGACAAGTCAGAGATCTCAATAAGAACATATGTGACAATCCTAAGCCGAAATGTGTTTTACCCTGTAGTAATCAGTGCTGTAAATGTCTCTCGACATCCCAAAATCCCCGATCTTCACCACCAGCCCCTCTCCGACCAGACAGTTCCTGGTGGCCAGGTCTCTGTGGACGAAATGAAGGGAAGCGAGGTACACCATGCCCGAGGCGATCTGTGCTGCAATGTGGAGCATCTGAGGAAGAGTCAACTGACCCATCAGAGGAACCTTCATCTCATCCAGGATACGAGCATCTGGACCGTGAGCCCTGTTCAAAAACCACACACATTATATAAACATTAACCTGAAAAAAAAAAAAAAGATTTTGGCTGTGTTCAGAATATTTAGTATACATTCAAAGCATGTTATACTTTAAAAAGGGTTCAGAAAGAGGTTTTGGCAATGATGCCATTGAAGAACAATTTCGGAATAAAACGGAATAATCTTTAGAGGGATAGTTCATCTCAAATGGACAATTCTGTAATTAATTACTCCCCTTCATGTGGTTCCAAACCTGTAAGACCTTCGTTCATCTTCAGAACACAAATTAAAATATTTCTGATGAAATCCGAGCGCTTTCTGACCCTGCACAGACAGCAATGCATCTACCATGTTCAAGGCCCAGAAAGATAAGGACTAATGTCACATGAACTATTTCAGTGATGTCTTTACTAGCTGGGCCTTGAACATGGTAGTTCTGTTGCTGTCTATGTAGGGTCTGAAAGCTCTCGGATTATTTAATGACAGAATTTTCATATTTGGGTGAACTAACAGTTCTTAAAATAACACTTTTTTCTTAGTTTGAATACATATTAATAATCTAATTAGCCATTTTCCACTATAAAGAACCTTTTTGTGCAATGTAAAGTTTCCATGAATGTTAAATGATCATCATGGAACCATTGATGCCAGTAAAGAACCATTCTTTTTAAGAGTGTATTTGGAATGCTGTATCCCACAGTGCAGTGCAGGGTACTTGATATATTATTTTTTGCCGGCCAAAACGAAAGTTAGCATAACCTCGATTCCCTCAGTAAAAATCCCAGTAAGATTTTCCACTGTTTTTTTTTTTTTTTTGGATTTTGGCAGAAAGTAAACTCTGTGGCCAACAAAGTTTCTGATTCTTACATGTTTTGTTTATCAAGACGACCTTCACAAATGAATACAACTTTTGAAATGTAAATTTCTATCACTAGAAGTAGGCTATTCCTACACCACAGTTGCACAACATCAATTGTAAACACTGCAAAGCTCTGACAACACTTTCAATCTGAACTTAAAATCTACAACCAGTTAGAAAGTTAAAGTTAGAAAAATTGTCAAGAGCAAGAAGAATGTAAAAGTAACAAGTGAGTAGATTTGGCGTGGTGACATTTAATGTCCCAGAAAACTTCTGTAAGTCCCATTTAGTCATTTATTAGCAACCACCTTTTTTAAAATCAAGTTTAAAAAAAAAAAATCATTAATGGGGTATTACTTATTTATTTTATGTCATAGAATAAAACATGAAAATATATTGAGTTTGTGTTAACCACAGACCTTTTTTAACCAAAAAGCCATTCAATAAAACCTATTGACTTCAGGAAAATTGAACTGGAAAGAATGCTTACTTATTTGCAGGTTTTATTCCTGAAGCGCTCTATTTCCACTGGAACAACTGAACTAGAAGTGACACCAGCCTTGATCTTGGCACATTATTTGGTCAAACTGCTTAAAATTAAGGCCATTTTACACAAAGCTGAATATTAAAAGTGCACACTTCTGAGATGACAACTGGATGCCACTCACTACCAATGTGACAATGCATGCTACTTTTTATCTTTATATACGGCATGCTACTTTTTAAAAAAAGCATTCCATTCTGAACACAGCCTTTTTAGATACCAGCAGTATCTGCGTTGGTAATGGTAAGCTAAACGAATAATACTGTTATAATTGCAAACACCTCCCAGATTGAAATCAGTACTGTAAGTTACTTTGGATATGAAAGCATCTGCTTAATGACAGCACAAGCACCATTGGTCACCATTGCCTTGCGTGTCAGGCCTCAATGTGCAAACCACTCTCTCCATTCATCCTAATATACGCATGTGAAATCTCTGCCACTCGCTTGCCTTCTGAGGTTTAGTATGTGATCCCTATTAGTTTAGAAGGCAGGTGGCAGGATGGGGCAGCTGCAACTGAGACTGGAGCCACATCCATACACGTGAAAATGCGATTTCATCTCCCCCTCAAACATTCACATGTCCCCACTCGCAATCTGGCCCCAGCAACCACCTGGCAAACAGACTGGATCTTTACGCACCGAGACTCAGCTGTGCTGGACATATGGTCAGTCCGTCCCCCATCAGCCACCTCATACTTCAGTGAACTTTACATCTTAATTAACACTGAGCAGAAGACTGAACAAAGCTGGATCTGCATTTGGGCTGGAGCGCTCCTCTACTTTGTTAGGGCTTAGAGTTTCAGATGTGAATGTGGTTGTAGATGGAAATGAAAAACCATGAATTAGATTAAACTTTTCATGTACACTCTTAAAAAAAGGTTCCAGAAGTGTTTGTTTTTTTCACAGTGATGCCATAAAGTAACTATTTTGTGTTACCCAAACAAAATTTCAGTTAAGAATATTTTAATGATCTAAAAAAACCTTTTTGCTATATAAAGAACCTTTTGTGCAATGGAAAGTTTCTACACTTAAAAAGTAACGGTTCTTTATTGGCATCTATGGTTCCATTAAGAACTTTTAACATCCGTGGAACCTTTCCATTGCACAAAATATTCTTTATAATGGAACAAGATTTTTTAGATCATTAAAATGTTACAATAAAAATATTTTTTTATTTGTTTTAGTAACTGCTCACTGAAACATTCTTTGGTGAACTCAAAATGGTTCTTCAAAGGCATTGCTGCACAAAACCCCCTTATGAAAGCCGTATTTTCAAGAGTGTGGATGTTAACGTTTCGCATAGAATCATAGATACCAATAAAAAATGTAATACAAAAAAACTTGATTAAGGGTCAAAACTAAATGCATATTATAAACTATTAACACTTGAAAGTCTGTTCTTTGCTATGACCAAATAAATAAATAAAAACTTGCAAATTAGTTTTGGTGTTTCCGAGGTTGTTTAAGAATGGCATGTATAGATTGAAGCTCTTCAGTTTGCAACCGCTGCACCACATTGCTGGTATATTAGTTAATTCGCTGTGAGTGGCTGGTGGTTATTAGACTGACCTTAGAAAGCGGTTGAGGTCTCCGTGTCGCATGTACTCAAACACCATGGCCAGAGGTTCTCCGTCTGTACACACGCCGTAGAAGCGCACTATGTGTTCATGCTGCAGCACCGTGAGCAGCTCAGCCTCGCGCTGGAAGTCCTGCCGGGTGGACTCGTTGGCCACTTTCAAGGTCTACACAGACAATCAGATATTAATATAGCGAGCATATGACCAAGTATTTAGACACTTTTCAAGAAATTCAACAAGGCAATGGTTTTTGGGAAATAACTGTTCCTTTTTTGTTGAAAATGGCATTTTGATGCTATACTTCCTGCCATTCAAATTCAAACTGCAATTCTTTATTCTGTTTGCTACTTAAATTTTTAATTCATTTCAATTTGAATTTATCAGTTTAGTTCTTAATGGCACTCAGCTCTGGTTTAATGCCTTGCATTATGCCTTATATAAATCTATCATTCATATACTATTATAGTATTTTCAGTTATCATTTTAATTTGTTTAAATTTTAGTAATTTTGCTATGTGCATTTGTTCTTTTTAGAAGTTTTTTATATCTCTTTTGCTTTAATGTATATTTCAGTTTTAGTAATGTTAGTTGTGAAATTGACTTGTGATAGTCTTGGTGGCTAGTCTTAGAATTTGTTGAAAATCAGTAATGTTTTTCATCATATGCCATAAGTCTCAAACAGATGTGTGGTTTTGCATGTAGAGTTACTGTATATACCGTATTTTCAGTAGAATTTCTAGCTGATGTAGCCGAATACCTTATTCAGAATTGCATTCTTATTGGAACAAAAAAATAACATTTCAATAAAAAACAAGAATATGTTTTCTGGCACATAAAAAGACATTGCAAGCATGTTAAGCCCTGATAACATAAAGCATGATCATACCTTGATAGCGACCAGCATCTTGTCAGTATCAGGACAGAGGTTGGCACATTCTGCCAGGTAAACCTTGCCGAAAGCTCCTTCACCCAGTTCCCACTTCAAAACAATGTCTTTTCTTTTAATGTGCTGAACACCTGCAAAATAGAAATAAATAATCCCTTTGATCTGGTACGAATTGGATCAGCACGCTGAAAACTTTCATTGTCATTGTGAGACACTCACACATGTCTTTATCTTTGATGATGCCACAGAAGTACTGCGGGTTCTCTACAAAACTGGACAAGCCAGAATCCAGCGTGCCATCATCTGAAGACAGAGGACTTGCACCGAAGTTCATGAAGCGAAGAGATACAGCCAAATCATCCTCAGTGCCGAGAACAGATGAACCTGTAGATACACAGACAGGAAGTGGCTCCCAAGCAGCTCCGGTTTGGCGTATTTTTTCTTCCTTTCTTCATATCTATATCCTAAGCCCATATTAAGTTAATCAACTTATTTGCAATCACTGAGTCATCTGAAGTGCTCTACACAACTTCCTGTGTATAGTTTGACAGCAATCCCTTGGTTTAAAAAAGTAGCAGCACAACTTTCCTCAGAAAGCAGCAGAATTTGAGGTATCATGTGGTGCAAATGATTACATAGTGTAATTTAATACTTCAGACTAGGAGTTTGTTCAGATCGCTAACCATACGTGCGAGAAGTAGTACTACTGATGCTTGCCTTGGCAAAACCCGCTGACAAGATGTTGTTTAACACTGACAACAAGGTGCATATATAAAACAGCATCTACAAAACAGATACCTAGCAGAATGTTTGCTTGCTCTGAAGCAAATCACCACGTTTTAAGGAAGCGGGGTTAGACACAAAAGCGTCTCCTTCAAATCACAAAACCCACTCAAGCTATAACCGCAGAGACCCCAGACTGGGCAGAGAAGAGGAACGCAGGGAATAGAGGGCGAGAGGGGAGGGAGGCAATCAGGTCCACTTAGGCACTTTGTGAGCGGAGCGAGTGGACCTGAAAAGCCTGGCTCCATCACTCTTCTTTAATGGCTCGCTCGCGGCTGGGGCTCCCGATGCTATTTACTTTGCATGCTGTAATTAAGACCTGGCAGCACTTTGCCGAGCTGTTAGGCTGACACTGTACAAAGTTACAGCTTAGAAGAGACTATATTTCACTGCTTTTTGTGCCTTACTTAAAAGCAACACAATGCCTCCTGTGGAACTCATTCAGATTCCGAAATAATAATGGAGAAAGTCATTTTGGCATGGACTATGATTGCGCTGTCTCCAGCTCTCGGTTAATGCTAACTTCTGCTGTTGCTTGTGTCGCACCTGGTTTGTTTCTGTGACACATTTGCTTGCGATAGTTCTCTGTCCCATAAAAGACCTCTTCAAGAACAAAACATCTTCATTTGAGTCTTAACTTAAGTGAACTGATTTAGTCTTCTGGCTAACTGCAAATTGATTTTGGATTTGGAAGAAAAATTAAGGCATCTAAGTATCATTTAAAATGGTCAAACTTCTGACATGAAATTAAGCGAATCAGTCATATCGGTATCTTCACAGAACTGTGACTTTTCTATCAACCAGTTCTACGTTAAAAAAGTAATACAATATTAATGATAACTTATTTTGCTTCTGTAATCTGATGTATTTTTGAGGTAAACAATATTTGATGAGAAAAAACAGAAATGGTGGTGGTTATTTACAGGCTGTTACATGCCAATTTTGATAGCTGGTGGAAAGCTATTTGGATATGTAGAATCAGCTAAATGGAAAGTTGAGCAATGGAGGATCCATTATGAAAGTAAATATGGTTGATTTTAATGCCATGTTGTTCAAGTCAGATTTTGTTGCTGATTTGAAATTGTATTTTTGCAAACATTTCCCATTTCAAGATGGTCTTGCATGCAACAAAATAGATGCTCGGATACGTTGCAAACACGGCTGTTGATTGAAATTGACTTTCCTTGAAAGCAACATAACAAAAAGTCAACATGAGATCTTAATCACAACTCATTTTGCATTCATCATCTGATGTACTTCCAAGCTGAATAAGATAGGTTGTGTCTTGATTATATCCATTGAGAATTAATTTGATTGTGAAAAGTGGATGTTAATGCCAAAATGAATGGTTAGTATAGTGAGGTTGAAAAGTAAAAGGGATTTGTATCATCTTTGAAGGAAATTTGTTTCAGAACAGGACAGAGCAAGGTTTTTTTTTTTTTTTTTGAATAGCATGCACAATAAAACCAAGATTGTGCATTAAGAAAAGAAAATATGGGCAATATTTTGACTTCATATTGAATTTTTTGACTATTTTTGGAAGTAGAACTTACGGTGGATGCCAAACTTGGAGTGCTGTCCACATTTATTGATGACCACAACCATGATGAGTAGAAATGTGCACGCAAACACAGCGAGACCCACTGCTACTGACACCTATGATTGTGTAAATGGACAAAATTAGAGAGATAAAATATAAAAAATAACACAAAGTTGTGTAGCAAATGTGTCTTATCTCTCACCCCAAACATCCTGTTCTCCAGTTTCTCCGTCTCCGTTGATTGGTTAGTGGGAGCTGCTAATGTTAAAGCATTTAATCAAATATTACTTTATGAACACGATGACTTTCTTGCTTAATGTTTTCTCTCGTTTTCCAGTAAAAAGATCTAAACATTGTTAAAATCAAGATGCATTTACTTGAGAAACAAAATAACTTAATATATTGTGTCTTGTTTTCTGAAAAACATTAAAAATAATAATAATAATAATAATTTTTGACTCCACTCGGAATAAAGTTTTCATAAAATGATTTAATATTAGTAATTTTGCTTAAGTAAACACATCTTGATTAAGGAATGTTAAGATATTTGTACTGGAAAACGAGACTGCAATATCCTGAGAAAGCATGTGCAGTGGATGAGATAAATGAGTACTTTAATAGAGTATGATCTATAAGAATTTGATTTAGAGTAACTTACTTGGCTCATCGGGGAGGACTGGCATGTGGAGAGAGATTACAACAATAAATTACTCTGTACACGACACAGCTGATGTTTTTGTGATGATGTACTGTACATAGAGCTATAGTCAAGTCCAGCTTTGTCGAGTCCAAGTCAAGTCCAAGTCCAGGACTAGCCGAGACCGGGTCCAAAGAGGTTCAAGTCCAAGTCGAGTCCAAGTCAAGACCGAGTCCAAATGAGAGATACACTTAACATACATAACTACTGATAATGTATGTGATGCAAAAGACAGCATATCTCCTATTCTAAGAAAATAATTTTACATTATTATTTGTAATGATCAAAAAACATGTGCAAAGTAACAACTCTGTAGGACAGGGGTCTCCAAACTAAATCCTGGAGGGCCATTGCCCTGCAGAGTTTTGCTCAAACCTGCCTTAACACACCTATCTGGAAGTTTCTATTGTGTCTAGTAAGAGCTTGATTAGCTTCAAGTGTGTTTAATTAGGGTTGGAGTTAAACAGTTTGGAGTTGTAGGGTCAAATTATTTTGGGGGGGTAAGTCATGGTTGTCATGTGATACAGCAGCTGCGATAGCACTGTATAACTGATATAGGTTTATGTTTATGTTTAGGTTTATTTATTTATTTTTCCTTTTTATTCAAAACAATTCCAAACATGCTTAATATATCAGGAAATATCTCAATTCTCAAATATGTGTAAGTACAGTAAACGTGTTTTGCACCTTTATAAATTAATATTTGATCAATATATGGTGATGGGCAAAGTAGTGAAATCTATTAACTACACATAAAAACCCGACTTTTTACTTAAGTGCCATATCATGCCATAAAATATTTTTAATATGACTGAATTTGCATTTAGTGTAAATTTTAATTAAAATATTGTAAGTTACTTATTATTATCTCTCAAAAACTCCCATTAAAATCACTGAAGCACTTCACATTATGAAACTAATATCTTACTTACATTCGTATGCACATCTGCATTTTTTGTTTTTTCTGAAGAGAGAATTCGCTAAATAATTCAGCAAGCAAGTGAACAAAACACAGGGTTTCAGTGATGACTCTTCTGAACATCTCTGATTGGTCATTGAATTCGTAAGCGCAACAGAATCGTTTCTGATTGGTTATCATGAAGCATTGTACGAACACATCTGTCTCTGGCTCTGCACCAGCCAGCGAACGCAGATTTGAATTTAGCAGCTGATACTGTGCACTGACAATCTAATCACACTGGTGTGATTGTATCAAATAGAAAAAAAATATTAATCAGAAGAGACCTGAGGGGACACTTTGAATGGGCATGACGCCTCTGCATGGAGCTGTTACTTTTTATGACCTTATTTATGTTGCATGTAACATAGACATTACAATAAAAAATGTGCCTGAAGCCGAATACCTTATTCAGAATTGCACGGATAATGGCTTCAAAATCGAATAATGGACAAGGAATAATTCTGCCTGAGTACTCGGCTGAAGCTGACACAGTCTGGTGTTTGCTAGATAACAGTTGAGTCAGGAGATCAGCGCAATATTATACAGAGACCTCTAAAGTTATGAGTGTGAAGTGAATGAATGTAAACTTTATGAATGAAAAGGGCGCAAAACAAACACCACATTGCTGTTGCCTCTCCGTGCATCCCTCAGAAATCAGAGCTTGGAAAGATTATAATAATTATTATTAAATAATAATACATCTTGTGCATTATAATATTTGTATATATTTAAAAGGCAATGATTTAAAGTTTAGGCTACGATACAGATACGAATTAATGGATTATGCACAGCGCGCTCTCCATTCAAACAGCCGCGCGTCTCAGTCTCTCAAAAACCAAACCAGTTCTATCTCGAGAGAGCAGGCTAATAATCAACTTAGATATGGATACATTTTCTACTTGTCCTACGTTTCCATCTTTATCTTTTACTGGTTTGTGCGGCACACACACATTTGTTTAGTGAAGTTCATTAAACATTATAGACTCGATTAAAGAGTAGCATACTGCGTAATGAAAATGTGTGCATTGAAGTGTTTCAGTCGTGTTCAAATGATAAACGTTTGTCATGACATCTCTCTGTTTGCATGATAAATGTAATTGTTGCATAAGGCTATAAATGAATAAGCATTTATTGATTTACAAAAAATAATTTTCATTTATAATAGCATGAACCATGAGTAGTCGAGTAACTTGAGGTGTTTTTTTTTATATTTTAAATCGACTATTAGAAATCAGTAGTCTTGCAACCACTATACTGTAGCTACAACATTGATTACTATTTCATTATTGTAAATGGTAAGCATGGCTGCCTAGCAACAGCAGACGCCACTGGAGAGCAAGGGCAGGCTACAGAGTGCTTTGGAAAAAAGGAAAAAATGGCACGCCTACACTCTAAAAACACTGGGTTAAAAACAACCCAATTTGGCTGGGTAAATATGGGACATAACCCATGTTGGGTTCATTTTACCCAGCAAATTAGGTTGTTTATTTAACCCAGCATAAGGGGTTGATTTAACCCAGATAAAGTTTATCAATTTTTACTGTATTACTAGCTTATTTTTTACTTCATACATTAAATAATATTTACAGATTAATTTAAATCCTCTAAACTTTTCTAAAATAATCCACACAACCACTGGCTTGCATGTTAACTTCCTTTATTTTCCTTTAATTATCGTTTACAGCATTATTTATATAGATTTTATTAGGCTATACATATTGTCCATATTTAAACTCGTTTAACAAACAATAAAACTAAAAATTAAACGTTAAACAGAAGTAATTTACGTGTTATTAACTGGTCTCTGTTGTTCTGTTTCCACACTTAATTGCGCTGCGTCGCGTTGGTTCTCGTGCCCGAGCTGAAGAAGTGTTTGAAGAAGCGTTTTAAGTAGTGTTCAATGGGGCACTTCTCAGGCCTGAGACCGCCCTCCTGTGTTTCACTCATAAATTTACTGCGATTGCCTTTATGACCTGCCCAAAAACAAACAGTAAACAGCTCTGGGGGAATATTTGTATTATGTATCTTTATGAATAAAATCGTTTGTTTCATGCAAAGCATCAGGCTTTTCCATCACTCGAAAAGACTGCGACACTCATTAAAGGTGATTCATACCGCGCGCCTGTATGTTGCTCTGCATAAAATTGAACGATATTCAGCACAGTAATGATTTTATAGATAAAATAAAATGTATACAAACCTGTATTTTACCGACGAATGAGTCTAATCGATGGCGCTGAGAACTGCTCTCTCCAGAATAGAAGCAAATCCCCCGAGAAAAATAATAACTCAACCGCTTGGTAGTTACGTTTGACCCACGAGCTGGGTAACACAAAAAATACCCAAACACAGGAAACAACCCCAAAAAAATTACCTAAATTTGGGTTAAAAAAATAACCCCGGATTTTTTAGAGCAGTGGTTCCCAACCTTTTTCAACTCGCGGCCCACACAATCAAACATATATGTTTTCGCGGCCCACTGCAAAACAATTAACTGACCCCGCTATTGTTGGGTTAATAACTGTACATTTAACTGACAGTTCATGAATTACAGTTCATATATTGAATGAACTGGGGCTGTGCGATATGGACAAAAAAAATAAAAAAATAATGCGATTTCTTTGATCAATTTTGCGATTTCAATTTTAAAAACAATTTTGACACACACAGATATGCTTTACAGTCATAGATGCATTCAGGATGAATTTGAAACATGTTTCCAAAAGAAAACCGATTAGCGCTTTATGAAAAAATTTTAACGTCTTTAGAACAGACATAAGTCAAAATAATCACTATAGTAAATGTGTAACAAAATTTCTAGACTTATGGCAAAAAAAACAAATATATGAATAAATAAATCCCGTTTTTTCTTTTTTGCCATGTTCATAGCTCATTAATTGTAGCGGTGCCTCAGGTGTTGAAATATATATGTTATGTATTATACAGGTTCACACATACTCTGTCTACAGTGCATATACAGTATGTGTAAGTGATGCAGAAGCAGCAGCGAGAGCGCATTAGTGTAACACGAAAGCACATTAAAATAATGCGCGAGTGCAAATCTCTCTGTTCGCACGCAGATTTCCTTTGCTCTGTCACAAAACCAGACGTGCTTGCTCAGATACATGCTGCTCTCGTCCGGAGAGAGTGTGCGCACTTAAAATGTGTCTCCTCTCACTTAAACTGCATCCTGTCCACTCACAACTCTCTCTATGCTAGGCGCGTTGCGTTCTGATTGGATCGGAGATCATACTGCAGGAGGTCAGGGTTTCGCGGAAAATCGAGCATCGCGTTAGTTCAGTCAGGTCATGTGAGTCACGCTTGCATCAGCTGACAGTCAGCTGTTCCTTACGTGTACCAATCCAGTCTTGACACCTATCTCCAGCGGTCTATTTAAATTCCCATTATTCAGTGTCTCTCCATCACATTGCTGCTTGCAATTAACTCCCTCCTCCAACCCCAACTCCACCAACTGAACCTGTAATCTGATCTAATTTGTTCTTTCTTTACAGTGTCTTCATTGGAAGCAGTCTACATGACATTTTGTTTACAACTCATGTAATTGGGAATTGTAATTATGTATGCTTATGGTTCTGTTCTGTACCCCAGGGGGGTTTGTCTTGCTGCTCTCCCCGCTCTGTCCAAGCATGGCTGCATGGAGAGGCGTGTGGAGTGTTGCCCAGAATATAACCATACCGCCAACACTAACTGTATGCAATTATGATTGTCATTAAATATACTTGACGGAAGTGGTCCTGATTGAAATCGTGCTATAAATTTAGAAATAACGCACGCCCAAATTATGATTTTATGACGATTTCTATTAATCGCACAGCCCTCGAATGAACTGGCAATGAACCGAAAATAACTCAGACTAGCACCACTCAGCTAAACAGGAAAACTAGATCCAGGCAGAGCTTGGCAGCGGGTAAACAGTCAGCGGAGCAAGCAGCCAGGAGGGAACATGTTGACAGTCATTTATGCATGTTTGAATTTGTTGTTCTGTAGCGTATGCAGCAAAAATATAAATTAGTGGTTTATTCTTAAATCAATCAGCAAGATTGAATAGCGGGAGCATAGTTACAGTTTAATATATATATATTTTTTTTGTTATTTAATGATATATATGAAATGATTTTATTATTTTATGACTTAGACATTTTTACATATATTAACAAAATTATTATTTCGGTAGTTAGTATTTCGGATCGGTAGTAAGTACTATGTACTTATTATAGTAATTACAATAACTATATAATAACTAGGTACTAACCCTGAACCTACCCCTAAACCTAACCCTACCCCACTGTAGTTACCTTGTGTTACCAGAACTTTCTTAGATAAATACACTGTAAGTACACTATAAGTACATGTTAGTAGACGTACTGTATAATAAAGTGCAACCATTATTTATTTTAATAGTAATTGGTGGCCCACCTGCAATACCACCGCGACTCACTAGGGGGCCGCTGGCCACAGGTTGATAACCACTGTTTTAGAGTGTAGCGTTTTACACACGTTTTCAGTCGCGACATGCAAATATGGGTTTGTTTTGAAGGATTTTTTTTTTGTTGTTGTTGTTGTTGAGACCAACGAGAACATTTGGTGAGTCCAATGGCCAAGTCCGAGACAAGTCAGAGTGCGAACGCAACGAGTCCGAGACAAGTTCGAGACAGCCCTAACTGTACACTCACCAGGAATGATGCCCTCCGGGTCAAAGGGGTCAAAAGGGTTTTCCATGAACTTTGCGTAGACTGTAGCCTGGTCTCTACCCAGTTTATTCTCCACGGTGAGTGTGTAGTTGCCATTGTTGAGGTGCGTGGGCTTGTTGAGGAACAGACAGCCGTGTTGAATGGAGCCATCATCCATGTCTCGGATCAGTTCGGTGTAGGTGTAGCGTGTTTCCATGAGAGGTAGATTGTTGTACAGCCATCTGATGGTGGCGGGAGGATTGCTGTCCACAGCGAATGGGAAACACCAGTGATGTTGTGGCTCTGGGTCCTTCAGATACAAGATCAGCACTGGAACTAAACACACACAGGGAATGAGTTCACACACGTGTGCAGTAAGACATCACAGTCACAATATCAGCTGATATTTTATAAATATTTTGTCCTATTTTGAGATTTAGGTTACTTTTTATAATTTCTTGGAGTAATGTAAAAATCCAGGAGGTTCCTACTCTATTATCATAAGCATTTGTTTCAAACTCAACCAAAATGTATTTGAAAGCCAATTTTTTAAAAAAAGTATATGTTTTTGATACAAATGAATATGTTTAATAATATTTTTCAACTTTACTATCAGCTTTAAATACTTGTTCAAAAAATATACACTGTTGATATTAATATTGATCATAATAATTATAATAACAAATACTTTTTTAAAATAGTTATAATTATAATACACTATAATACATACTGATTGAACTATATACTTTGAGATCTATACTACATTATTTTTAGTAATAATAATAATGAAGAATTTAAAATAATTCATTTACTGAAGAATTTTAATATCTAACTTTATTACAGGAAAGCGTATTTAAAGAATGTCTTTCATACTGTGCATTATAACATTGTGTGATCTTATTTATTTATTTATTTTTTTCTCGCTTTTATTCAACTGCTGTCATCCAGTCTGCATTCCTATTGGCAGTCATGGCTTTGCATCACTGCTCATTTGCATAAAGTTTAAACCGGTTGCTACTTCAAATCATTTCTGTATTTGACATTTACATGCAATTAAAGAAGTCCACATAATGTTCCTTTATAGATAATGCTATTCTATATCCAGTACCCGTTCTTCAGTATAGCTCAAAAGACTGGCACATCCGTCATAATTTTTTCCACGAATCAATGTGCTCCATCTTTACAGTAAACCTGTTGACCTGCTATAAATAATATATCTCAATCTGTTTAGGGGACCTAACCACAAGAGGCACTTGAGAGCCTGCTGAAGGCGGGATGCAGGAAATGGTTCTTTTAGCCGGGAGAACATGCTGATGCACACGGCCCGCTTTCTGCTTCATAACCATTTCACTGCTCTTAACCCGTGACCCTTCCAGCGGAAAGTGCTTCGCATGGAGAATCACAGTCATTTGTGTCGTGGCCTAGAGTTCACGCTTAAAAACCGTCCTCGTTACACTGACCCCATGTTAGCGGTTGAGTTCGAGAGCCATCGGCGAACTCCACTAATTGTGGTTATCAAAAGGAATTAAATAATTGAATCCATCAGGTTGTGGTTGAGGAAGATGGCCTTGGGTGAATTTCATCATCTGGAGCTACAGTTAGCAGTGAGTACAATATGTTGAGGGCCATAACTAATGCTGGGGAGTTCTATTATCGATTGGCATCTAGGTTTAATAAAAGAGGTTTTGGATTGGAATTATGCTTGCATGCAGTACTGGATTTTGTGAGTGCGTTGCTATAACCATCCTGCTAATTTATGAGCTTATTAAGCAGTGGCCGTTGACGAGCCGCTGTCCACCCATCACATGATTCTGATAGACTGCCATCTAGCACACTTGCTATCTCCCAATTATATTTCCGGACTATGGGGGAGAGAAATCCATTAGTAGAGAACAAACAAGATCTGAGGACGGTTATCATCCCATTTTCCTGACAGTCATTATCGCTCCCCTGATGGCTATACATTTGTCTGAAGTCAAGCACTGTTTTTCTTCTTTCTGAAGAGGAGGTGATAAACAGTGATAATTGCTGTGGTGTGGAGTGCGGTCATATGGGAGGATTTTCGATGGAAAAATCTTGCAATGCTATTATTTGCTGTCAAGAGCAGGGTTAATAACCATTACTACAACTGAATTGAACTGAATTGAAATAAAGATTAAATACTATACAATATAAATACTGGATGAAAAACTGTAAATGAAAGGAAATGGATAAACTAAATTTCAAGTCAAACTAAAACTGGGAAAAAAGGAAACCTAGTGTAAATAGGGTTATTATAGTTTGAGAAAAATAAAAACACGTCGATGCTCACGCTTTCTCCCCTAATGTAAACAACATTAATTACGTTCTTGAGTACTCTCCAAAATGGTGGAAGACTGTAACTTGAGGAAGAATTGTTAAATAAATTTTTGCACACAAAAAGTATTCTTGTAGCTTCGTAAAATTGAAGTTTAACCACTTATGTCACATGGACTGTTTTACCAATGTCCTAACTACGTTTCTGTGTCTGGGAACTTTTTCAGTTGTGTTTCTGTCTATGCAGGGTCTGAGAGCTCACAGATTTAATCAGTAATATCTTATTTTTTGTTCTGAATGTGAACGAAGGTCTTATGGGTTTTGAATGACATGAGTGTGAGTAATTAATGACAGAATGTTCATTTTGGGGTGAACTAACCCTTTAATAGAAACAGTCAAAGTTAAGAAATCGATAGAAGCTCAGAGTATTGGAGAGAAAAAAAAAAGAAAAGAAAAGGTTGTTGCATGTTTTTATTAGCTTTCTATCTCACAATCTTGCAATTGCAACTTGTTTTTTTAAAACGTGATCTTGTTTTTTTTTTTTTTTTACGCAGAAACGAGTTCAGATTTTAAGATTTTAAAATACACTGGTGGACATTTAAGCAAAACTATTTGGTTCTCCCTTGAAAAATAACAGCTTATAAGGTAAAAAAAAAGATGGAAATTAAAGAATAAAAGGTTTTCACACATACATTCAATGTCCAGCTGCACCACGGCTTCTCCCATTCCAGCGCGATTCTCTGCCTCACAGGTGAGGTTGTGCAGGTTGTCTCTAGACGACACGTTCCTCATGTACAGAATCAGCTCCAGGCTTGATCCCCAGATCCCTCGCTGTGGACAAGGATGGATGTAGGCAAGATTGAAGTGACTGACAAACTAAACAACTCTTTGAAGTCCAGATTTTAGTGGACTGGGGTTAGAACAAGATTGCTTTCAACCAATTTTACATGTATTAATTGTACAAAGTGACTTAAAAATGAGGACTACAACAACAAATGTGATTAATCATAGGGTTAGAGTTATGATTGCATGTTGACCTTCCTTCAAGTGCATGGTTAATCAGATCGGTCATTTTCCATAGATGGCTTCATCGACGATGTGAAAGCAGTGTCATGTACCTGCAGGGTCCAGTTGGACTGAAGGTGCTCTGTTCTCCAGTGGATCATCGGTGTTGGTACTCCAGTCACCAGACAGGTAAATGTCAGATTTCCACCTTCTTGAGTAGTCAGTGTTGATGGATGAATTGTGACTTCGGGAATACCTGCAGATCGCAAAACATTTAGTAATAAGGGCATTGGAAAATGATGGGGAAGATCAGGAAAAGGAAGTTTGTGAGTACATGGAATATTCTTCTGAACAAACTCCTATTCAAAAGTTCAATAGGAAATTAGTACTTCTATTGAGCAAGGGTGCATTAAATTGTTCAAAAGTGAGTCCTGAAAAACAAATAGCATTTTCCACAAAAATATGATGTGGCACAACTGTTTTCAACATTGATGATATTAATAAATATTTCTTGAGCAGTAAATTAGCATATTAGAATAATTTCTGAATGATCATGCAACAATGAACATGAGTGATGATGCTTGAAAATTCAGCATTGCATCACAGGAATAAGTTACATTTTAAAATAAATTCTAATAAAAAACAGTTATTTGGAATTGCTATAATATTTAGTTTTTACTGCATTTTTATCAAATAAATGCAGCCAAAAGACTTCTTTTAAAAACATACAATCTTAATGTATCCAATCTTAAGTATCCAATAGGTTTCAAAACCATAAATAATGATAAGTTTCCTAAACTCTGCCATTGTTGAATCAAACAAATGTCTCTGTCCCAAATTTTGGTGAAATCGATGGATGAATGGCCTGCTTATTGTCTCTTCATATTAAACTAGGACAGAACAAGTAAAATGACACACTTTTTCTTAAAAAATCGGTTTGATTCCAGATAGGAGCACTTACTGCAGTTATCCATTTCAAATGAATCCAGCTGAAAGCTGTTGCCATTGTGGACGCAGGTTTGTTGAGAATCAGTGTCGCTTTGTCTTTTTCTGTGCCACTGCTGAAGCCAGTAAATGTCACACGAGCAGGTGAGCGGATTGTCCCTTAAGATTCTGTGCAAAAGAGAAGCAAGTGACATTTCTTATGCTTAATTCATGCTTTCAGAAAAATCATATGTATGGTAGACCGAGATACATTGTTCACATTTTCAGTCCCAAATCACCAGCAGAGCAGAATAAATCTGTAAATCTGAGTGCAGTGTGTTACTCACAGACTCAACAGAGGGACCGATTGGAACACCCTCCAACTGATGTGCACCAGTAAATTAGACGCCAGATTTCTGTAAAAGAAGAGAAGATATGAATTACTCATGCCAAAGAGAGATATGCTGCATTCAGTAAGACAGGTAGATAGACTCTTAATAAATACAACTATTTCTCTTTTAAAACAGACAGCTCAGATATAGAGTATAACATGTTTGTAGGAATTGTATCAAATAACTAGATGTTAATATTTTTCTGAATATATATATATATATATATATATATATGTGTGTGTGTGTGTGTGTGTGTGTGTGTGTGTGTGTGTGTGTGTGTGTGTGTGTGTGTGTGTGTGTGTGTGTAAAATATGCTGATGTGGTGCTACACTGAAAAAAAATGGGTATAGAAATAATCTGTACTCAGAAATTGTTAATAGGTTTAACGAGCAATTACACAGAAACATCAAGTAACACAGAGTGGAACAATTTTGAACTAGAAAAACTGAACTGAACTGTAAAATATAATAAATAAATAGTATAGTAATATAGTAAAATATATATATATATTTACTACTTTAAAGAAAATACTTAAGGTGTTCTGAGTGGTTGGTAAAACTATTAAAAATAGGTTTGCCTGTTAAAATAAAGCTGAAATAGAATATGCATTTTAGACATTTTAGAATTTAAACTTGGTAACTTGGTAACTTGGTAACTTACTAAAATAAAATAAGTTTAAATGATGTAAAACTGAAACAAAAATAAACTGAAGCTTAATAGAAATTCACAAAAGCACACTAATAGTAAACTGAAAACTGAAATAACAAAAACAACAGCCAATTCAAAATAATAGTAAAAATAATACTAAAATAACACTACTGCAAGATTAACAAGACGTTGTTCTGGTTTCTAGATATGAATCCAGTAAACCCTTCAGTTTAAGGGGGACTATTTTAGCACAAATATAAAGGATGCTTTGTGTTTCAAAGAGAGCAAAATATTTAAGCTTAAGAGTTTGTATAAATCTCAACCCTCATATATGAGAAATAACAAGCAGCAGTGACAAGATTCAATGCAGCAGAATATTTCATAGCAGCACTGCATTTCTAAATAACACTGGCACACACTTGTCTGAAAACTGAAATCAAGCTTAATTTGTTTAGTGAATTTCCTTTTTTTCTCTCTCAAACCAGGTTTTCTAAGCGCGAGAGAGAGTGTTGACCACAGACACAGTTTGATGGATATTCTGCATGGTTTTGTGTACAGAAAACTGTACATACTTCAGTTCAAGGTTTCCAATTCAGAGATATTTGTTGATTTCACTTGAAGCTGAAATCTAAAGCTGGATGACAGTGACGGATTCTCACATATAGATTCTCTGTGGCAGGGCTAATGGGGGCCAGCAAGGGTTCAAATATTTGTTTTCCCTACTCCCAAAAGTTCATGTCAGATGGGTCGGCCATCGGGGCCTATCTATTACAGCTCGATTCTACCATAGGGAGAGAGCGACTGAGAATAGCAGCTGGCGTCGAGGGGAGTGGGGGCTGTGGATTAAAGAACCGAAGCCACGGACGAATAAAAGAGAGACTCGTTTATGCTTATGATTCTTCATACTGAACATCCCCAGCGCCACACGATGCTCACAGAGATACAGACACATCTGGTGCTCCGCACAGCCCTCTGTGAAATATTGATTGTGTGATAATGGACCCTTAGTGGAGTGTATTTATTATGCATCAGTTGTCAATAATACGCCAAAGTGGGCGAGTAAAAGGTGACTGCTGGATATGCTCTCATGTTTCCCCAGAACCCCCCCGTTCCCCCTCCTGCATGACCGCTTTCCCCCACATCAACAACAGTGGGCATGTCACACACTGAGAGATAACGATTACAAGATAGTGGAGATAAAGGTCAACAACCCTTCGGCTAATATCGTTAGTGTTTTTTGTTTTTTTTTTATGCCGTGATTAGAAACCTTCCCTTCAGGAGGGAATAGATGTCACATCGTTGAGCCTTAAACAGGATGATTTGGAAATAGCTATGCTTCTACACTGGAAATAAATAATGGTGTAGAAATGGTTTTCACTCACAAATTACTAGTAAATTTCACAAACAATAATTAAGAATCAAGTAACAATTTGAATTGGGTGCAATATTTTTAAATGTATTTTCTAGTAAAACATACTCCAATAATCTTTGTTTTATATGCAGCTATGAAAAATCTTTCTTAGGCTGGATTTTGAGTTGATGAGTTATTTATCTGTTTATGTTATAGTCCATTATGACATGATTATGCTGAGAAGGTTTTATAAGGTTTCCTTATGTGATGTTTGATTTATTATATACATGATTTAAAAGAGATCAAGATCATCAAAACCATTAATAAAACCAACATTTTATGGTGATTTAAAAATCCAAACATGAATACATACATAAGAGCATATTCCATAATCCAAATGTTTTAAGTCTTTAGAAATTCTGTAGAAAAAAAGATACTTAACTGCATAAAGTTTTATTATGATATGATGTGAAATTTGATTTGTTATATGCATGGTTTTCATGAAATCAAGGGCTTAGAAACCATTATTGTTATTTTTGAAGATTTAAAATTAATAATTTACCAAAAAAAAAAATGTTTTGATATCGACAGCATTGTTTCCATTTTAGGGCAAAATGTTCCTATGAGCCTTATCAAAAGCCTTTGTCACACTGTTGCATTTCAAATAGCAAATCAAGAGGAACTACAGGATGTAATGTTGTGTAATTATTATTCATAAGCCAAGCTGATTTTATAAAGTAACCTCCAACCCACCAAACAGTTTTTCAGATTGTTTTAACGCCTTTGAAATACTGTACATGATGAACTAATCTCTGCAAATTTCCTTTTGAATTACCCGGAAAATGAATGCATGTAAATTATTTCCGGAAGTGAAATGTGGAAATCTTTTCCTCTGTATTCATTTGGCTGATGACTAACTTCAAATGTGTCTTGGGTTTTTACCACCTGAGACCAATAAAGCAGCTTCACTCATCAGAAAAGGCAGAGAGTTTGAAGTGATTGACAGGTACAAGCCCTGAGACCCAAGTGTATTGTGGGAAGGCCAGTCATATATGTAAAGAACACTCACACATACTGCAGCTTGAAATTATGCTGGAAGGCATTTTCGGAGATGTACAGCAACCCACAAAATGTGACCGTCCTGAAACACATATAAATGCACAGAGTTTCAATTCACTTGAAAATCTTTTGGAATCTTTTACATATATCTTTTTGCAGACTGTGTTTTACTTACAGGTTCTTCAGTTCTCTGTAGTTGGCGAGGTCTACATCTGTGATGTTCTCCAGGTTGATTTGACTCTCTATGTATCTAAAGTGTTAAAATGAAAGGAAATAAAAAAGATTTGTATAATACAGTGATCTGACTGGTAGTTAGTACATTGTTTGGGTTGCTAGAAGTGGTGTCTATGGTATACTTAGCAGGCACCTCTAGCAATAATAAGACACAATGTCATTGATTCAAATCTGAAACTATTCACCATCAGTTCCAGATGCAGTTCTGGTGCACTTTAATCTCTTTGCATGATCAAAATGCAACAACTTGCTTCACCTCTCAAATATCTATCCTTTTCAGATGATGTCACAAATCCGTCTTACTTTCCTCTCCAACCATCAGACTCCATTCTTGTACGTAACACCCACTTTTCATGATCTCATCAGTTCCCAATCATAAGTTGATTACATTATGGATGTAAATGGTTTTCTAACTGAATTTCTTGTTGAATTAAGAATGATCTTGCTTTGTTGAAATATTGAAAAACTGTAACCACCGACGTTTCATTAGAATGACAACTCCCTGGCTTTGCATTATGAATATGCATTTGGATAAATAAATGCTCTAATGTTCACCTGAGCACATTTAGCAAAAGAAACTAGTTTTCCTCCACTATAAAACTCCAGGTTTCTTTGAGCTAAACGAACCAGCGCTGTGCCCTTGCAGCCGTTAATATGAGGCATAAACACCATCAGTGAAGTATTTTGAGATCGATTACTTTTCAGTTTCACGCAGTTTCGTTGAAAAGCACTTGTACTTCCAGAAAGGAGAACTCTGATTATTTTAGAGAAATGTTTAAATGGTTTCTCCACAATGGCTCAGTAAATTAAACTATATAGAGCTGTATGACAACATGACGTGTTCCCTAATTCAGTCAAAGTAAAAAAACGATCCAAAACCATCCATGGTGTTGCCATGGTTTTGTGCACCATGTCTCTGATCATCTAGAACATTTCATTCTGCAGGTCAGGATCAACTGACAGCAGCACCTAACATAGGAAAAAGCCAAATAAACCACAAAACTCATATCAGAAATACTCTAAATTGCACATCTGATTAAATTATTGCTTTTACTGTAGAATGCTAAAATATGGTATTTTATTTAAAAGTAAGTGAATGCAATAAATATATAATTTACGAGCAAAGTGAATCCTATATCAATTGTTTATATATTATTAAAATAATGTTGCTGCCTTATATGCTCTCTTAATTGCACATAATAACCTTTTCAAATAACTAAATACATTTCTACTGACTTTACTGGAATCCTTTGATCTGTGATTCTGTCCCGTTGTGTTCGAGAAGCACAAACAGATATTTATTAGCGTCTGATTGACCCAGAGGGCCATAATGCAATTACAGAGCAGGTGGGACGACATCTCAAACTGCTTTGGCTTATTGAATCGAGTCGAGTGGGCAATATTTCATCTATTGTTTTCAGCGGTGCATTCGCGAGCAATTCACAGAATGGAATTTACAGCATGATGAATGATGTATTTCTGCTGCTGGTATGAAGTTAATGGTCGCTTGTTTTCCTCCCTGGTAGAAGCGCTGTTCCTCTGTACTGTGCCCATCTCACTAATACGACCAAATGCTGTGTTTTTTACGGGCACAAAGTGTTCTGTGGAAACACATGCCGAAAGAGCATTCTCATTTATTGAGTGAATGCTTGTAGTAAATGTAAGACTCGACCTGATTTCAGAGAATCACACTTGAGCAGCTGTACTGAGAAAAAACAACAGTGGCAACTGTGCAGAACTTTACCATAAAAATACTTCATAATGGTATTTTGGAATTTGTGTTTTTCATCCATTTATCCTAATTATTAAATTAAGCACCTGATGACCAATGCAACTTCCAAGAAAAAAAAATATTCTGTTATTAAGCTGCATTATAATCATTGTAGGTAAAGTGTTTTCTTGTCACCTTTTTTTATATTTCATCTCTTCCAGAGAACCAAGAGAGCCAGATTCTGAAAACTTGATCTCAAAAAAGCATGGACTCCTCTTCATCATAAAAATACATAATGCACTTGATGATACAGTTCGTCAAAAACAGTCTTTCCAGCATCTGTGACCGATCTGGGCAGTGCACATTGTGTCCCAAACAAAGACCATCAAGGTAACACACATCTAAATGCCACTAAATTAATGCCATAAAAAAATAACTAATTAAATTCCATTCAACACTCCAATGGACATAATAATAAGAAAATGAAATGCAGCATTGCTTTAAAAAAATAAATGCCTTCAATATGGGAATGATATTGTTTTGACTGTAAATTTTGAGGTGAAACATAGTTTACATGCAAAATTATATACATTTCAAACAACACTAATACTTAGTGTAACAACACTTACTTAGTGTAAAAATGCATTCTAATTTTAAATATAAAAGCTTTTCATTGCATTTAATAAACTAACTTAGAGTTGACGAGTTATCAGGCTTTGTATATAGCATTTCCTTTCCTTTATATATTCCATTGTTTACACCTGGAGGTGCAACAGGGAACACATGAAACTTAGATGATTGTAAGAGGTGTAGCGATTATGTTTCCTACTACAAGCATGAGTGCTATAGTAATATAAACACTATTCTGAATGAAGTGCACTAAACTGATCTCAAGTCCTGCACCTCTGGGATCCATCCGTCTGACTGTACACACATGAGCGTGGAGATGTTTTCTCACCATTTCCGAGAATAGATTATGTACCTGACACTCTTAAAAGCACTTAAAGAGAAGCTGCACACAGACGCTCAGGAGCAACACAGAGCACCAGGCCTTTCTGTCCTTGACTAGATCCTAAGGATTCCTAAGGATTGTCTTGTTTTGAGAAAGTTCTGCTTTCGGTGCATCACATTCTGATTCCACAAATTAAGTGAAATGCATGTAAAAGCAGTAAATGTTGATGATATTTGGAGTGGTCTGCAAGGAAAAACCACTAAGCTACACCATGCACCAACTACATATCCAAATGCCCAGATTTCTCCATGAACATTCATGAAGGCCAGTCACTTTGATTGAACTCGCCACCCATTCCATCTCCTTCCAAGATCAAGCAGTGAACTCCCACGCAACTCTTCTCACTGTAAACTACCTAAACACCAAACTCCACTTACATTTCAGTGACGTTTTCGCTCTCCTGCGCCGCCAGCGCAGGGATGCTGGTGATTCCATCCGGCTCCAGACATTGAAGCATGGCGAAGGAGCAGCGGCAGGCGCTTGGGCATCCGCTCAGGGCTGGTGCGACCAGGACCAGAAGCATAACCACAACCGGGGCCACCTTACGGTCAGCCATGGTGGGGTTCGAGTGAGTTTGTTATCCTGGGAGAAACTCCACCCTGCAGCAGGAACTCTGGACGTGAGGAGAAGCTTCTCTTCTCTTGGCCAGCACTCAGGGCTATGATCCCATCCAGGAGCTGAGCTATTGAGTTGTGTAGCAGGGCCCAGGGGAACGGTGGGCTGTTGCCTCCTCTCCTCCTCTCACTACCTCCCAGTCCGAGATGGAGAAACTGAGGGGAGGGGCAAAGCAGTCCATTAGTTGAGTGTGAGTGTGAGATGAGATGAGAGAGAGCACTGGTCACCAGACACCTCTGTGACACTCGCAGAAGTGAGCGGGGAAATCAAACCCATGAACTGCAGGTGGACACGGATGGATCAGAAGTGCTCCCCTGTTAGAGCTGACCGTGAACTTTGAGCTTGCAAAAAAAACAACAGTTAATGATTATCCATGCTCAAAGGACACACTGTAAAAAGTGAATTGTCAAATTAACAGTAACCTACTGGCAGAGGCGGACAGTAGTGAAGTATTTTTACTCTGCTTCATGTGTCTGTACTTTATCATAGGGCTTTTCTTTAGAAAACTTTTACTTCACAACATTCCAAAGCAAAATATTGTACTTTTTACTGCACTCTGTTTCATATTAAATATAATGTAATACTTAATTACATTAGAAATCTAGTACTTTCTTACTTTTACTCAATTAAAAGTAATGCTTTAAGCTTAAAGGTAAAAAACAAACACTTTTTTAAATTAAATAAGTGCAGTAAAAAGTTTAACATTATGCTTTGGGATGTAGTGAAGAAAAAGTTTTCCAAAGAAAAACCACTCTAATAAATTACGGATACTTTTTAATTTCACTTGACTAAAGTACAAATACTTCACTACTGTCCACCTCTGCTTACTGTCAAAAATTTTCCAGTATTTGCTGTATTTTGCACCACAGTAAAATTGCTGTAAAACTTAATACAGTAGTTTTAAGAGTACTGTAAAACAAAGTACAGCATTATACTATATAACATTTTTCTTTACATTTTACATTTCATAGCGGAACTTCAATCAAATAAACAGAATTACAAGCATATTAACAATATTTCATTAATTAACAACATACAATTGTAGTCTACTACTAAAAACACAGTAATACATAGTGCAAGTGGAAAATAAATGGTGTAAATAATTGTTTTTAATAAAATAAAGTTTGACGTTTTAAGGTACTTAATAGTGACAATATGCTATTCAACAATAATCAGGGAATATGTATATCTCAAAACGTTTAAAAAGGTCTTCTTTATCGCGATGACTCTTCCCCCTGTCTGTCGCCTGGTTAGCACAGCTTAACTGAGAAATGAGCAACTGCTCAGATGTTCTTACAGACATTTATTAACTCAAACACATTTATATCTTGCAAATAGCATAAAGAAGACCTACCAAATTAACGAACTGTAAATTTTTTCGTCTTCACAAGTCTTCACAAGTATTAGAGGAAATGAGAATCCAGTGATTTCTTGTGAAAACTTCAAAAAAGTATTTACAGTTCAGGGACCTATCTTGGAGGGTGTGGTTGCAGCTCAATTAAACAAACACTTAATTGAAAATAAACTATTTGAGCAACATCAATCAGGTTTTCGAAAATTACACAGCACTGAGACTGCGTTGGTGAAAGTCGCTAATGACTTACTAATTGCCTCCGACTCCGGCTCCACGTCCATTCTCATTCTCTTGGATCTCAGTTCAGCCTTCGACACTATTGACCATGCCCTACTACTTAATCGCCTCGAACATGTATTTGGCTTGTCAGAGACTGTTCTTGACTGGTTCAAGTCCTATTTCACTGACCGTAGCCAATTTGTTTTTATGGGTGGTTATAGGTCCAAGGTTGGTTCTGTTCATACGGGTGTTCCACAAGGTTCAGTCTTGGGTCCTCTACTCTTTAGTATGTACATCTTTCCACTTGGTCAATTACTACAATCTCTAAACCTTAACTATCACTTTTATGCTGATGATACACAGATTTATATCCATACTAGACCGGGTCAGCAAGTGAACGTTGGGCATCTTTCTAACTGTATTGCTGAGATAAAGATTTGGATGTCCAATAATTTTCTGTCTCTAAACGGCTCAAAAACAGAAGTCATGCTCCTTGGATCTCCACATCAACTGCGAAAGGTTGGGTCTCCTACTCTGTCTGTTGATGGCGTTGCACTGGAGTTTAAGTCCAAATTAAAGAATTTGGGTGTCATATTTGACGCCACACTGTCATTTGAGCCTTTTGTCCAGAATACAGTTAAGACATCGTTTTATCACCTCAGAAATATAGCCCGGCTACGTCCTATGTTATCCTTTTCGGTAGCTGAGAAGTTGATTAACTCTTTTGTCTTTTCGCGCATTGACTACTGCAATGGTCTTCTAGCTGGGGTATCTAAATCATCACTGGATAAATTGCAATATCTTCAAAATTCAGCTGCTAGAGTACTATCTGGGGTCAAGACCAGGGACCATATAACTCCAGTCTTGGAGTCCCTGCACTGGCTACCTGTTAGGTACCGTATTGATTTTAAAATCCTTATGCTGGCCTATAAATCTCTGCACAATCTGGCACCTGAGTATTTGACTGACTTATTAATCCCCTACACACCACGTCGCAATCTGCGCTCCTCTCAGAGTGGTCTATTGGTTGTTCCGAAGACACGGCTTCATACGTGGGGTGACCGAGCATTCTCTGTCTATGCTCCTAAGCTCTGGAATTCTCTCCCGGCCGACATCAGGGAAGCACATTCATTAGTGACTTTTAAATCTCTTCTTAAAACATTTTATTTTAGGATTGCTTTTACATGAACTTGATTTTATGCGTTTATTTTCTTGTACTTACATTGTGTTTATTCATTTGGAGTTATGCTTGTATGTAAAGTGCTTTGAGAAAGCTACTTTTAAAGGCGCTATACAAAATAAATATATTATTATTATTATTATTATTATTTCCAATTCTTCAACCCCCGCCCCCACATTTTACAATAAATATATTAAAATATCAAAAGAATATGAGTAGAATATGTCATAATTTGATGATGATTAATAATTGGATGATAACTATTTGAGTTTCTGTTATATCTCTGACATTTGATTTCAGATTGTAGGATTGAGGTAAAAAATCTGAGCAGTTTGAGACATTTTGAGATTTTTTTCTGAAACTCTGAGACACGTGCGGTGTAGCAGAGTAATATGAGATTTCAATTCTGTTTTCTTTCCTACCTTTGAGCAAGTATTAGAGGAAGATGATATTGCTCATTGGATATTTTTTCATAGCTCTGGAGATCTCAGATGTGAGAAAAATTAATCTTTACCCAAAATTCCTTGGGTTCATTAAAAATAAACATATTTTACAGCAAATATGTAGAGTTATAAAATGAATGTGAGTAGCATAACTCAGATCATTTGATAACAAATATTTGAGCTTTGACTTTGATTTCAGAATTTAGATTCTTGGAAAATCTGAGTGCAGTTTGAAATATTTTGAAATCTTTTCTGAAACTGTTCTGGAGGCAGTTAGGCATTATTGGGGTCTTTATCATTGTAATAATGTCTTTATCAGACATTACTGGTGTTCCTGTAAGTTGCTTTGGATAAAATCTGCTAAATGCATTAATTTTATTAATTTATCTTGAGAATAAATCTGAAAGGTAGGATACTCAAGCAAAAAATTTCTCTCCCTTTAAAATATATTGTGAATGATATTTAGAGATGTTGAGTGATTTTGTCTTCTTTCCTGCCTATGATCAAGAGGACATGATATTGTTGAGGAATGTGATGAGAAATGTTTGACTTCTCTTTGAGATCTCCGACTTTTGATGGCAGACTTTCGGATCCTGGGAAATCTAAGGACAGTTTGAAACATTTTGAGATGTCTTCTGAAACTCTAGATTACATAAATGTGAGATTTCTGCATCTTTTTCTCAGGTGAATAAATCTGAGAAGCAGTAGGCTTTAGCAACAGTCTCCAATTGCTCTCCATTGATATTACTGAGGAGTAAAAGATAAATCTGTGACATTTGATAGGAGAATTTGGTAAATCTGAGCTCAGTTTGAGCCATGTGATATTACTGTGTCTTTTTCTGATGAGAATAAATCTGAGGACCCACTGCAAATGTTTGCATTTGCTATTTATGTATTTGTTTAACAAGTGAGATGTTAAAAGGTGATTTTGTTGTGAAAGCAACCACGTCCCGGGATTGATTACCGAATTGAACCCGGGTCGGGGACCTAGTTACATTGCGGGGTTCGACCCGGGACGAGCGCTGTGTGAACAAAAGCCAGATCAGTGTTTATGAATTTTTATTAATGTTAGTAAAAAGAATTCACCTGTTCATTGTTCGTTTGTTAGCTCAGTTTCGTTAAATAGATTTGTTTTGTTTTTAAAAATGTTGAAATGAACCCCTTAAAAAAAATTGATGCTTTAGAATAATTTTTCATTGTTAGTTCATAAACTAATGAGGTTAACTGAAGTTAATTAAAGTTTATTGTAAAAGTTATATCCATCTCTCTTAATATTTAATAGACAATATAAACATGAAAATTCATTAATTTAATGACATTACAGTATGAATATAGAGCTATAAATTGAAAGTGGATATAGCTTAAAATTTTATGAGATATTTGTTTCTGGAAAATAGATATACATATATGATTTTATAATTATTATGAATTATTATAATTATAATTATTATTATTTTGTTATTTTTATTTATTTTATTTTTGGGGGGGGGGGGGGGGGGGGGTTACAGATCCAGCTGTGCTTGTTGTAATTTTCCATGTGGTTTCTGCCTAGAGCTCGGACTTGGAGCCACTCAAGGCTTTCTGGTACTGAAAGGGTACAAGAGGAGGATGGATGTTTTTGGCCGACTGCTGTGATTGCAGAGTCTCATCCTCCCGTAAGAGATAAAGATTGTGTCCCGCCTTCCTCTCAGAGAGTCTCCATGTACGCAGCAGTAAGGTCATAGTGCCCTGACCACAATTACTGGCAGGACCTGAGCAGACCCTTTTTCTGCAGCAATAAGGACATAGTGATGGCTCCAGACTTCCTCCTCTCTTTCCCTCTTCATCAGAATCAGCAAAGATAGAAATATAGCTGGAGATAGGGAGGAAGCGAGAACGAGGGGGCGAGTGAAAAATCCATCTATGGTGGTTTTCTATCCCATGGCCCTAAAATGGCAACCGGAGAGTTTGGACGGTTCTCTCGTGCTCTTTAAAAGCTCAGCTTGTGAAGAGGCTTTTAAGACCATTTGGCAGATTCCGGACTCTATTGTTGACTCAGTTGTTTACCTCTTTACATCTAGCAGTGTACATGTGTGCTTCCACAATCCATTGATTTATTTCAGTGCGTTCTCACTCTTTTTGAAATGGTGAAAACCGTCAGCATGAGGAGCGGCTGGCTGTTAATACTCCCTCGGTGTGCTTTAAAGAACTACAGAAACACACCTCTGTGCTGACACACCTCACAGTTCTTGTGAATTTAGGGAACAGTTAGACGAATAACTTCAGATTATGGCAAAATTCTTTTCCTTTGTATTAATCCATCCAAACATTTCAAAAAGAGAGATTTTGAATCACATATTTGGCCTCTTTTTAATTTCCTCTTTTGTATTCAGGCTTCAAAAATGACCACGAAGAATCATAATTGTAGTTCATGAGAAAATGCAGAAGCCATGTCAAAGCATTCAGTAAGGACTGATTCATGAACAAATTATTTGGATGATTTTGTGAACTGAATCAATAAGAACCGACTCAGAAGAGTCAGTATATTCATTCATGAATCAGGATGATGTATGGTGCTTTTTTGTCATTTTTTTAAACAGACTTGCTGTTTTTTCTGTAAAAATGACTGTCATTATTTTCTGGTGAGCCCTCACAGTCCATTAAAGTTAGGCGTAGGAAGTATCAGTGATTTTAAACAGGATATGCTGATCAAGTCTGTCAAGCCAATCAGAGCAGAGAATAATTCAATTACAGCCCAAATTCACCACTCCCACACAACAAAACTACTGCTAATGGCTGCAGCTTCCCAAAAAGAAGGAAATTATGGACCTTTCTCGGAGACAGTGTTCAAAATTAAATAATATGAAACAAAATGCAATATACACTGAAACATGTTTCAAATAGCATTTTAAAAAGTGGTCATTTTATTCAAAAATATACATTTTGTCTATTTTTTTTTTTACACCAATTTTTTCATGTCTGAAATAAACATACATTTATGTATTCATTCATTTATTCATTTTATTTATTTAAAAATCTCTTGATTTTATGGTGTACTTTATTTTAATTTTTTCTATTATTTAAAATACAATTTTATAATAAGTGCTGTCTCTGATACAATTATTTATGTATTCTAAAATATTAAAGAAATGTCTTTATTTATTCTAAAATACTTTTTTTCATTCAGTGTTATACATTTTAATATATTTGAATCATTTTAGCAAATGATTGTCTTTCTTTTCCTCACAGTTTTTCCTGAGCAGCAGTGATGATGAAAGAGGTATGATGACAGAAGGAGAGAGTAGTGACCGGACGGCAGGTTACTCAATCCACATCAAACTAATGTCCTGCCACAGAGAGAGAGACCAGTGCGAAGTGCACCAGAGTAAAAGCACTTCTGGAACTGCTACAAGGAAAAGCTTTTACACCTGCAGTGGTTAATATATGCATCTCCACACTGACACACATGATAAAGAAAACCATTCACCTTCATTTGCATATTTGGTTAAATGATGAGTAATGTTGAATTAAAATAACACCGTAACCTTTCTGAATCTATTGCAGCTCCTAAAATGTGACCCTTCACCCTCAGTGTGAAAAAGATTGTTTGGTGGTTCTTAAGCTCGCCAAAGCTCTCTTCTTCTTTTTTTTTAAACAAAGTTTTTCATGTAATTATAGAGTTTTTTTTTTTTTTTTTTTTGGTATGTTGTTTTTTCAGCAGGCTCTGTGGTGTTTAATTTGTTTTCTATGTTTTCTATGGTGATCTGAGAAGTTTGCTGTATTAGTTGTTGTCTAGTGAGTTGCTACGGTGATTTGGGTTAGGTTAGGGTTAGGGTTAGGGTTAGGTTAGGGTTTAGCAGGTTGTATGGTTTTTTTGGGTGTTTTTCTAGGGTGTTCCTATGTCTTTTCTATGGGGATCTAAGACATTTTAGCAGGCTCTTGTGTTTTGGTTGTTTCTAGGGTGCTGCTCTGGTGATCTAAGACGTCTTTAGCAGCCTCTGGTGTTTTGGTTGTTTTTGAGGGTGTTGATTTGGTGATCTAAGATGTTTTTAGCAGGTTCTGTGATGTTTAAGTTGTTTTTAAGTCTTATGTATTTGCTTGGGTGTTCTGGTTGGTAGTTAGGGCCATGATATATGGGTTCTAGGGTGTTCTAAGTGTTTGCTAAGGCATCGGTGGGTGATTGCTTGGCTGTTCTGGGTTGTTTCTAGGGTGCAAATCAAAGAAAGCAATGAACCTTTGCTTTCAGTTAACAGAGCTTTCAGATGACCAGTTCACAGTGTTGTTTTTATGCCAATAAAACAACCAATTCAAAGGTGTTTTTCTATTGCAGGGTGTGGCCATCTCTTCCCTCACATCATCTCTCTACCAGGAAGCATACCCTATCAACACCCGAATCACAGTGTTAGTGAGACTCGCTGGGGTAAACCTGGGATCGATTGGCTCGTGCTGCTGGGGGTTTTGGTAATGTAACTGTATCTAGGTTCTCTCATTAGGGACACGAGAAGCCTGTCTTCATGCAGATGAGCCGAAACTCGAGGAGCGCTTCGCCAAAGACTAATGAACATGCAGCATCTCCTCTCCTACTCTCCATTCTGACTCGCTCTTACAGTAGTTGTCTCCATTTCTACCTCTTTCGTACACATTAGTTCACTCATACCATCTAATCTCCACTGCACCTCTTAGCTGAAATTAAAGCGTAATGATTTCATTATGTGTTTTTTTTTTTTTCTTTTTTCAAGAGCGCTCTATCATCATCTGCACCCCCTCTTTGTAAATATTCTAATAAAAGCAGTATTAAAAAGTGCAGAGGCAAGAGTGGAATCAGAAGCGCTTCGCTCTTTATCGACTGATCCTATGTATCTCATCAGGTTTGGTCTTGGTCCGGATCCATTCAATTACTATAATGCATCATTATGAAATAGGCCAATTACACGACTGACCTCAATGCAAAAATAGCATTTAATTTCTTTAAATGAAAAGCTCCAAAAACACCCAAGGCTGTTTGGTGGATCTGAACACAGCTTCAGGGCGCTCAGGGTCGATTTCCATTCACAAGAAGACATGAAATGTCCAGCATCTCTGATCCTTGAAGAAACTACAAAAAAACAAAAACATGTCTTTTCATCTGTCCATTTCTGCTTCAATAATAACTGGTTAGGAGAATAGCAACTTTATTTTTCAGAAAGTTTTCAGCTGTGCAGATGTTTTTATCTATGGAGGCTTGTTTCGGCCACCGGGATATAAAAAATAAATTAAAGGAAATTGCTACTTTGTTCTCACAATTCAGACTTTTATCTTGTTATTCAAGTGACTCAAATGAGTTCATTCTATCTTTTTCCTCAGAATTCTGCGAGTTTGCATCTCGCAATTCTAAAATAAAAGTATTATTATTTTTTATCTCATAATTCAAGCTTTTTTCTCACAATTGTGAGTTTTTATCACACAGTTATCATTTTTATTTATACGTTCATTTTTTTTATCCATTATTTGATATAAAGTCAGAATTGCGACACTATATCTCCCATTTCCCAAATGTATATCTTGCAATTTAAGAAGAAAGTCTATACATTCACAATTATATTGTGAGATAAGAATAAGAAATGATTGATAATAACTATTTAAAAAATTATAATAATTGAAAGATGTAAACTGAGATATAAATTAAGAATTCCAAAAAAGTCAGAGTTCTAAATTTATATCTGAGAATTTTAAGTTTATATCTAAGTTTAATAGTCAATGTAATAAAAGCTTCTTATTCATGAACAACCATATGCTAATTGTACCGAAATGTAATATTTAATATGATGTAATATTTTATTCAAACATTTACACAAAATATACTGCATATTAAGAGTGACAGCTGCTAAAACAGTCCTTTTTCATCTTTTAAGTGTTTGGTGGAGATCATTCGCTCGGGGAGTTTGGCATTTGAGGCCAAACATTAACTAAATATCTGAGTGAGTGCATTTTCTTTGATTAATCTCATAACTTACCCAAGGGTTAAAGGTCTGTGGGCAATATGGCTTTATGCATTAGATTATCTTGTGCATAATGATTTATTCATAAGTCCACAATGATTTTGCAGTAAATTCAAGCTATTCCTAAACACAACAGTGAAACATTGCCTTTTCTGTCGTTATTGGAAGCTTATTGGGGAAGTTTTGTTCCAGTGAAAGAGGTAGACTATCCTGTGCATTAAAATGATCTTTAGACAAGTGCCATAGCAGCAGTAATCTGACTGAACCAAGAACTGGACAGGAAGAACACTTCGACAGGAAGTGGTCATCTGAGCAGAAAGGAAAATGATGGGATCTAATAATTCAATCAGACTAAAATCACTAAAACTAAAATACGAATAGATTAAATTGAAATAGAAATATTTGAAAATGATAAAAGATGATTAAACTTCAACTAAAATGAAAGTTAAATATTTATTATCAAAATATGATAAAAGTATATAAATAATTCTAAACACTAGCGTTTATTATAAGCGCGTGTAATCAAGTGCCACTATAAATGCTCAAGCTCTTTATTGTAGGATGGATTCTGATTGGCTGTTAATGTTTGTATAATTCATCAGCTGGGGGAAAATAGTTCTGAAAGTGATTTCAGCAATATGAGTCTTCTCCATTATTTTTATTGTTGTGGTGTGGACTTCCCTATTCTAATACAAATAAAACGATTATTAATTTGACATATTATGGTTATATTTATTGTCCTTGATGGCCTTTCAGTTTTGAATGCTGCTGTACGTTGTGCTCTCTTCATTCATTCTCTCACAGGAAGTAAAAGCTGTGTGGTGTGAATATGAACGAATGCCTTCAGGAAAACACTCAGGAGTGTGGCATGACTCAATACCGATGTAAGAGCAATGTTTTAAATATTTCTTGTTTTATATGGGAATAATATACCACATTTCAGAATGATTTGCAAATGCCATTTCATGCTGATTTTAAATGCACAACTACCTTTCAGAAGTATATGATTGGTTTTATTTTTATGCAAAAACTTGTGAAGCTTAGGATAAGTTTAAAGTGTAAAGGATCTCTCAGTCACTGACACTGCATGTCATCTCCTGTGGGAACAGAACACAGATGGGTAGCATTGTTCACTCGTTCATCCTTAGAAGTGGCCCATGCTCGTTCACTTTTGAGATCAGGTTCACAGGCTTACTCTGGATAGCAGTATTTCCAGATGAAGTGTCTGAAAAACAAATCTAGAAATGTGTTATTTCATCATATGACTCACTGAGTTGATAATGAATCACAGCAGTTTCAGGAAAGAGTTCATGTTGGATGTGATCTGAATGCACTTGAATTGTCTTTTTTGAAAAGCTTTAATCCTGATCAAAAAGACATGCTGGTCATCGAATTAATTAGCAGATATTTGCCTTTTACGTCACTCATCAGGATAATCAGTAACTGTTCAATGTTTGCTTCAGGTCTTGAAAAGATTCAGTAAGAACTGAAGTGTTTGAGTTCATGGGTTAGAGGTGTATTGACTTATTTAAATTACTTATTTAATCCTTTGGAGTCAGAAGATTTATTTCAAATAAATGCTGTTCTTTTGGAACTTTCTATTCATCTATGAAGCTTGAATAAAAAGCTATATTAGGATTTCTGAAGGATCATGTGACACTGAAGACTAGAATAATGATGCTAAGAATTCAGCTATGAATCACAGGAATAAATTAGATTTTAAATTGAGAACAGCTATTTTAAATCAGTATGTTTTAAAATATTATTTTGAACAATATTTCACAATATTACTGTTATTGCTGTATTTTGGATTAAATAAATGCAATGTCTTGGTGAGCAGAAGAGATTTTACCAAGTTTTTGAACAGTATGTATATTCACATTTCTTTATTATTTATATTAAAGTGGCTAAATTATTGTCTTTTTTACAAGGAACTTTGACTAATGATGATGCACAGGTATTTTATCACATTTAATGGCCATGCTGTTCTATAACATGCTGCACATTTCCAGCGCATCCGTTTTACCGTGTTTACTAGTAGCTCCTGACCTCTTCAATTGTCTGTCTAAACACTCCACTGACCCTTGTAAGCAGATTTGCAGCTCTCGGTCAGAGCACGGCTGTGCCAACAGGGACAGATCGATAGCGGCCGAGCCTGACATTGATCATGGCTAGAGATAGTCTCATCGTTCAGATGTACTCGCAACATGTTTGTGTAGTGGCTACATGAGCCCAAAGCAGATTCTAGCTGATATCAATCACAGGTCGTCCAGCGTTCAGATCCCTCTGCTTCTGTTCTTCACAATCAAACAAACAAGATGTCAGCGTATGGAACGAAAGAAGGATTAGGTACAACAGGGAGGTATTGAAAGGGAATTTATGAGGAAAAATAATAAGGTGTGTGTGTGAGAGAAAGAGAGAGAGAGAGAGAGAGAGAGAGAGAGATGATTTGTGGGCCTCTCTTGTGTGCTAGCATTACAAGAATGGGCCTCATGGGTGGCATGAAAAGGCTCTTGATTTTAAGGAGTGGTAACTTGATATTGAAGCTCCTTGCCCTGATAGATTTATTTACATTCAGTGCCTCAGCCCTGTCTGGAAAGAGAGAGCGAGAGACTGAGAGAGAGAGAGATCGGGGGGGGAGGGGGGGGAGGCATCGCTGTTTGGTGATGATCATGTTTTGATTGAAGTTCTTTGTGCTTCTTGAACAATCGCACTAATTATTTGTAGGACTGATTTTATTTGCATATGAGGTTCAAATATTTAATGTCAACATGAAATCAATGATTTGATCTTCTTGTTTAACATTTGTGTTCTTATTAAGTTTATTGCCTGCCACATTGGGTTTCTAGTAGGTCTAGTACTATTGAAAAGTTATTTGTTATCATTTCCATTCATCTTATTTTTTTTCTTATGGGCTCTCATTGCTAGAGAAAACTGTTTTTGAGGTTTGAAGTTTCAGGTTTTGAACTTGAAAATATATTATATTGTATTAAATTATGTGTGTGTGTGTGTGTAGTCTCACATCATTACAAAAGTCAGTAAAAGCCAGAAAAAATTGTGAAATATTATTACAATTAAAATAGTTGTTTTCTATTTGATTATATTTTAAGTGTAATTTATTCCTGTGGTGCTGAAAGCTGAATTTAATATGGAGAGGCATATACAGATTTACTGCTCTAAAAACATTTCTGCTGAAAACAGTTGCTTAAATTTTTGTGGAAATATGTTTACAGTTACATTTGAAAATACATTCTTTCAGGATTCTCAGATAAATAGAAAGTTCAAAAGATATGAGTTACTATTAAGAGTATATAGCCTTATAGGGACTTATTAATAAGTTATTATAGACTTACCTTCAAGCTGTTAAAACTGTAATAAAAAATCTTTTTTACAATTATTTTTGTTAAAAAATTATTTAAATAATAATAATAATATAATATAATATTTAAACACAATAAATGTTAACAAAAAAAAGCCAAAGCAATGTCTAACTTGATTTATCAAAATAACTGAAACTACCTGAAATGAAACTATATCAACTATATATAAATTAAAACTATATAAACATTAAACGCACACATACAAAAAACAACAAAATCACTAAACTACATTTTAAATGAAAAAGGAAAATACAAAAAACTTAATTTAATAATTCAAAGATTCCAAAAAGCACTGTAATGTGGTTATATTAAATATCATTATACATGTTTTAAATGTATGTTGTTTTGCCATGACATAAAAAAAGACATGAGCAGCTGGGTTCAGCAGTTCATTTAGAAAAAAAAAAGGATACATTTTTCACAGCATCAGCCCTAAGTGATAGAGAGAGAGTCTTCATTTAGGGCAGTGGACCTATTTAGCCTGACGAGCATTAAATATGAATTAAAAACCACACAGGCCTTTTTGCCTCTAAAATGTCATTAGGCATCTTTATGGCGAGTAGTTGTTGAATAAGCAGTTTGCTGGGCTCCCCGGGGTGGTGCTGCTGCTGGATGAGGGCCGCGTCTACCAGTGAGTGCCACAGGGCCCATGCATGGAGTACTAACGGAAAGCTCTGGAAAATAAGCAGGGATAATAGCCACTGAAATGGAATTTACATTAAGAGCCCTAACGGAGTGGAACACTTCTGGTTTGGGCCGTCTGTGGGGTTGAGGGGGGCGGGCGGGGGCCTTGAGTGGAGCTTCACCATTTCCTCTTCTGGCTGCTGGGGAAAATGAAAATGAAAATTGCAGCATTGGAACAGCAGGTACATTAATGGAGAAGCATTGTGCGCCCATTAAATATGTCTTGCCAAACAACCGTGGTTAGCTGTACTTAATATTAGAGCAGAGTTACACATAAAGGATTTTACATGTGCTCATGTTTGTCACGGTTTACGCTGCCGGAAGAAACACGGAGCCGAGGATAAACGAAATAAGGCTTTTAATATATACAACTCATGGAGCACAGCGATAGACACACGTAAGTGAGTGAGTTAGTCACAAGTGAGGAGACCCGACAAAACAGAACTGAAAGGACAAGGCTTATGTACAAAAGGATAATTAGGGAAACACAGGTGGATGGCATGACTAAATTAACAGGGACATGGAACACATGAGGAATAGAATGGACACACCTGGGAACTAATCAAACCAAACACGGAAAGACAGAAACTGGGTCACGGGCAAAAACACATTAAATGAGTCCAGGTGTGACAGTACTCCCCCCTCCCGGTAGGTGCGTCCTCGCACTGTAGAAACAACCGAGGGAGGCGTGGGTGGGAACTTGGGAGGAGGTTCCGGTGGAGGACGGACTCCCAGGAGGGGGCCAGCAGACAGGGACCACGGAGGAAGGAGCCAGGGAGGAGACGACGGAGGGAGAAGCCAGGGAGGAGACAGGAGCAGGAGGAGCCAGATGGTCCACCAGAGACCAGCCAGGACGGAGATCCAAGGTGGGGTCGACGGCGGGAGGAGCCATGGTGAAGGAGGGGTCGACGACACCAGGGGGCCGACAGGCGGAGACTGCACCGGTGGGTGAGGAGCCCAAGATGGAGCAGCACAGCCGCAGAGCCAGGGTGACGTCGAGGTTCCGGAGGGCCTAGGTGGAGCAGAAGGCTCAGGCGACCAAGGCGGAGGCGGGGTCCTGGCAGACCGCTGTGGAGCCGGAGCGACCGAGGATGGAGGTGGAACCGGAGGGAAGGAGGAGCCTGACAAAGCCGGAGGGATGGAGTGACGAGGTGGAACCAGAGGAGAGGAGTCCCGAGGCGGCGGATGGTCGACGACTGACCAAGGTGGAGCAGGTGGGATGACAGGCCACGGTGGAGACGAGGGAGCTAAGAGCCAAGGCGGAGCCGCTGGGTCGAAGGACCGAGGAGGAGTCCAGGGCTCGGAGGCTGGAGGCGGAGACAGGGCCTTAACACGCCAAGGTGGAGCTGGAGACTGGCAGTCCAGCGGCGAACCACCGCGCCCCGATGGCGCGGACTGAGGGTGAGCTGCGGGACTGACTGGCACCAGCAGGGATGACGAGGAACTGGCTGGTCTAGGAGGAGGAGAGAGAAGAAACTAAGTGGTCTAGGAGGAGGGAGGAAGGACAGGAGGATCAGGGCTGGACGGAACCAGCGGAAGTGGAGCAGAGGGACCAGCAGGTTTGGGAGGAGGTGGGAGAGGGAGGCTGGGAGGGAATACAGGAGACACAGAAGATTCAGGGCTGGGTGGAACCAGCGGAGACACAGATGATTCAGGGCTGGGCGGAACCAGCGGTGAAACAGAAAAATCATGGCTGGGCGGAACCAGCGGAGACACAGAAGATTCAGAGCTGGGCGGAACCAGCGGCGACACAGAAGATTCAGAGCTGGGCGGAACCAGCGGAGACACAGGAAACTCAGGGCTGGGCGGAACCAGCGGAGACACAGAAAATTTAGGGCTGGGCGGAACCAGCGGAGAAACAGAAAACTCAGGGCTGGGCGGAACCAGCGGAGAAACAGAAAAATCATGGCTGGGCGGAACCAGCGGAGACACAGGAAACTCAGGGCTGGGCGGAACCAGCGGAGACACAGAAAATTTAGGGCTGGGCGGAACTGAGAAACTGTCTGGTATGGTCCTCGAGAGAACGTCCTTCCTGCTTCAGCAGGAGGATGAGGAATTCGGGACGATAGAGGGGATCCATAGAAACTAAGAAAAGACAAGACTGTGAAAAAACAAAAGCAAAACGGAGGGAAAAACACGCAGTTTTAAACTTTCTTTTTTAGGTCGGGTCTTCTGTCACGGTTTACGCTGCCGGAAGAAACACGGAGCCGAGGATAAACGAAATAAGGCTTTTAATATATACAACTCATGGAGCACAGCGATAGACACACGTGAGTTAGTCACAAGTGAGGAGACCCGACAAAACAGAACTGAAAGGACAAGGCTTATGTACAAAAGGATAATTAGGGAAACACAGGTGGATGGCATGACTAAATTAACAGGGACATGGAACACATGAGGAATAGAATGGACACACCTGGGAACTAATCAAACCAAACACGGAAAGACAGAAACTGGGTCACGGGCAAAAACACATTAAATGAGTCCAGGTGTGACAATGTTATGTTGCAATATTATATGTCCTAATCGGACACCGCATGATTAAACAAGACATTATGTTAGCAGGTTGCACAACTCGATATACTATAGATTTGTAAAAATATGCATATTATCTGTGTGTGCACTCTGATGCAATTTGAAAAACAGCTATCATTCATATTAGCCATTGAATTTAAGTTGCATTCAAGTTGCAGTCCTGAAATCTTTATTGAATATGAGTCTAGGGGGAAATTGCAGCTTGAATGTAAGAATGTTCAATTAAAAAGAACTGAAATGTAAAGAAGCTCAGAATTTGACATCATGCAGAGGAAACAAAATCAATATTTTGTGACCATGAATTAAGAATGTGTTCAGAAAACTTATGAATTTGTTTCCACAGGTAAATCACAATTTAAGTAAATTAAAAAGAGAGGACTGAATCAGTACAAAGTGGCCATGATTGAAACCAACATGAGGGTCAAATTTTTGAGAGAGAGAGAGTCTAAAATATTAGTATTTTTGCTATTTGTTATTTTTCTATAACTAGTTTTCTATTTTTATGCATTTTCCTATGGCAGTAATAGGATGAGTAGTGTGCTATATGATCCTGAATTTAGCAACTTACTGTTGAGTTTCTGCATCAGAGCTTGAACTTGACTGGTGTTCCAGTTAAAAGCTCCTACTGGTACAAATGGAACACACCATCAGTAAACCATCCGTTCAGTAAACTTCTCTTGCTGATTCAACTTCAACTTCCTGTGTTGTGGCCAGTGGAGCCACAGACTGATGACACATTTCCAGAGAAATTATGTGTTCAATTTACCTCGGAAAAAAGATGTCAGAGCTGGGAATAAAGTCCCACCCAAGTGGAGAGAAGTCAGGGAAAAATTGAATGGAGTTCACTCATTTTACTGTAGACACTCACATACAGCACAGCAATATGTTCACAGATAGAGGTTGAGACGTAATGAGTTTATGACACAATAATGATATGGGAATATAACAGAAGCTTCACAAATAGAGTATTTAATGCTTTCACTTTTGCTCACGTGCACGTAGGAAGCAGCCATCTTGAATTCCGCTTACTTGTGTAAGCGTTCCATTTGAAAAACCTGACATAGAGCTCTGAATTTCCTGCCTCCAATGACAAATAAAACACAGCATTAACATTGTGCATTTACATTGAAAAAAATAAATATATATATATATATATATATATATATATATATATATATATATATATATATATATATATATATATATATATATTGTACTGTGATAGCAAATGTTTTATATCTTCATTTTCAAAACATTTGATTTACATTTAACACTGTTTATTACCGAGCCTCGCACATGACATGCAAGAAAAAAATAAAAAATAAATTGTGATTTACTAATTATTTGCCTCAGTGTACTAAAACGCATGATTTAGCAAATCAAGGGAACAAATTAGTAAATCGTGCACACAATTTATAAACTGAGTGAATGAAATAGTAAATTGAGGGAATGCAATAGTAATCGTGTGCACGTTTTAGTACATTGAGTGAATGAATTAGTAAATTGTGCACATGATTTAGCCTGCTATTGTCATGTGCGGGGCGCTGTAGTTATATATATATATATATATATATATATATATATATATATATATATATATATATATATATATATATATATGGTATCTTTGCATTAAATTACAGAAAACTAGTTAACACTGTTTCGTGATTGTTTCAAATACAATATACTGAGGGACTGATTGCAAATATAACAATTTTCTCTCTCCCTGACCAGCATAATCAAAATATTGCAACAATGTTTCCTCTTTTGCAAAGTCATAGCAACCTACTGTGGTTTTTTTTATTTTTTTTTATTGTTTGCTAGTGGGGCAAATGGGAACACAAAAATTACAGTATAAAAGTATAAAAGAGGCATAAGCAGCTGTGACGATGGAAGTGTGAAAAGCATCCATTTAATTCACATTCAAATGTAATTCAGTTCTTCAGTTCTGAATTTTGTGTGAACCTTATAATAACCATATTCATAATCCATGATATTTGCAAAAAAAAAAAAAAACATGACACAATTTTGCACTTGCATGTCTAAAAAGCCATAACAATCCCATTGTGCTAATTTCTAAATGATGGTTAATTTTAGAAAGCTGTATGGCAAAGAAAAGTCTTCATAAAAAGGTGTGGCCACGTTTAATAATTCAGTCTCATTTTAATTTCCTAATTAAGAAGGAAATGCGGAAGGGAGGGGGGAGCGGTTCCAGAAAAATACAATTAATTTAATTGTCCTTTTTAATCTTGGGAACGCTGCATCCTAGCGAGCCAGCCGTTGTCTTTCTCTGCGTCTCGTGAAGTGCACCTGCCTCCTCTGTCAGTACAAAAGAACAATCCTTCACTGGCCTGCCTCTTGCTCCACCGCTGGCTCTCTGTTTTCAAGTCTGTTCTCTAATTCACCTCCACTTTGTAGCTGAACCCATCAGTCATGGGCATAAAAGACCCACTGTGCCTCTCAGGACCGCTGGATGTGTATTAGAGCAATTTAGTGCAATTTACATTTTGCTGCAGGTCCCATTGTGAAGACCTGTCTAAAACTCACTGGGGTGCGTCAAACTTGCCTTATGCGTTTCTTTTTTCCCCGCCGTTAATGGGCTGACCTCAACTTAATGAAAGAATGGTCTTCTAATTGCAACACGTTTGCCTTAGAAAATTGCATGTCTTTACCGCATAAGTTAAGTTGAATAACTTTGGCTAAAAAAAAAAAAGAGAAAAAAAGAAGAGGAAATGGTCTTGGAGATATAATTTGAACCTGTTTCTGAAAAAGCACTGTGTGTGTGTTTGTACAGAAAGAGAGATAGAGATTTAATATACATAAAAAATAATAGATTGCAAATTGCACTACCATATTATTATTTTTCAATGTAAAATGAATTAATTACTTTATAATTATGAGTAAAAGTTCTATCTATCTATCTATCTATCTATCTATCTATCTATCTATCTATCTATCTATCTATCTATCTATCTATCTATCTATCTATCATCTGTCTGTCCGATGATCTCCATCAGTGTTTAGTTCTGTACATCAAGTTTAATTTGCTTTGCACTGCTCCTTTTAGCCCAAAAACGGCCTTTGCTTTCTAAGGAGGCCATTGTATTTCTTCCATCGCCTAGCAACTATCACCAAGGCCAGCGCTTCATTGTTGCTGAGGCAAAGCTCTGCGTGCTGCTCTGTCCGTCTTCAGATTCATCTGCATGCTTTGCATTACTCTATAGATTAAATGCATCTGATATTCAGGTATGTTAGAAACATACACATGCACTAAATGGCATAATAATGGTTAAAAACAGTTTGCCATATGAATGATCAAATGCATAGGTGTGAAAAAATATGCTTTAAAGAAGACGCCAGTCTATAGAACAGATGAACTTATATACAGTGGAAAGAGAGGGCGGGACTTTTACACAAGTAAAATTTGCTTGACGTCATTTTTACACAATATCCTTGAATAGCACCTGTGTGCAGTGGGGGTTGTCTGTCTGTCAGCTTTGAGTAAAAAACATAACCCATGTCTGCAAAACCTACCCATTAGTCTCCACCACTGACCAGAGACGCAGAGCTTGCCTCGTACCCGGGGCCCTTCAGGACCGGCTGTTTTTGAAGAGAGCAGACTCCTCGGGAAGCATTGGTCCTGCATTCTTTCCTGAGCGAACCTGTAGTTTTGTTCCCAATTTTCAGCTAAAGCACCTTGGAGTTTGTATCAGTACTCCATTCATCTGGCCTCTGTTTTATTTTCAAGTGCTGCAGAGACTCCAATTATCAGCGGGAGCCTTATTTTACTCTTTTTCTTTGCCTATTTTTCTTTCTTTTTCGTCAAAGGCAAGCCCTTTCGACTATAAACTGATCCCTTTGAGAGACGCACGATGGCTGTTCGTGGTGAGTACCAAGTGTTTCATTTTATTTTGAAGTTATTGTGTCGGGAAGGAGATACCTTCATGTATGCTTTATTTGACTTTAATTCTGCTGCCTTGAATCATAAGCTTTATTGTCATTTATCCATTTTTTTGATCCATCTTTATAGGTCACCAGCTATTAAGGACTTTGAATGCATATTTCAGAACATATGGACCAAGGAAATGTAGATTAATGAGACCGAGAAAGGACAACTTTTGACTTATTTGTGATTCTGGTAAGTTTTTATAAATTTGGAAGAAGGAAAATTCAACATATGTATATATTTTTAGACATTCGACACTGTTTTATGATGCAATTTTGCTTTGGAATAAACAACATTTTGCAGATATGCAGCCCCAAAATGCTTAACACATGGCATTGAATTTCAAAGAGAGATACAAAAATGTGCTTTATGAAGGCTGACGTGCATGAAAAGCTGGCTGTACAAGGAGAAGGTCATGCGGACTCACAGTGTGTCCCTCACGCCTGTGTGACCTTCACACCCGCTATTACATGTACTGGGGATGTGAGCTGATAAACGATCAAATTATTGCTTCATAACGAGTTAAAACTCTGACAGATGTATATAAATCATTGATTCGTGCTCAAATGGGACAGTGACTGCAGTCTGCAGGCCAGGTGTTGCATTGACAGAAAGAAGTGAGGAATAAAATCATGACTGGAGAGTCTGTTTGTGAATTTCTCTTAAGCTCAGATGTCTCCAGTGGTAATGCATGCCTCTTTTAGCTGATTAATATTAGATTTTAAATTTTTGACTTTTTATTAAAAATAAATAAATAAATCAAACCAGCTTTTTCTGTGATTAGTCAGAGAAGTCCATTGCCGTGTGGAAGACTAGTGATTTTGTTGTTTTTATTATCTTAGAAGACAACAAATCATAGTCTACCTCACAGCGCTGAGATGAATGCCTTCAATGCACAGAGAAAATAAGCAGAGTTTATTTATTTACACTGCCCTCTGCTGCCAAATGAAATGATTGACATGAACTGAAATAAATGGACCTAAATTTGCTTGTGTGATTATTCAGATGCATGTGAGTTTTATTATGAATGTGTGTTTTATTTAGGATAGTTTAACTGACACCTGTAAGTGTTTCTTGAATTTTTTTTGTGATGCAGCTGTCTCGGTTTCTTGGCACAAAATATTATTCTGATTTAAGAATAGAGCTGGTTAGAGAAAATGGCAGACCTGGGCTCCTCCGAAATCTTTTTGTCATTTTTTTGCATTGGACGTGAAATTGAGATTTAAACAAATCAATTCAAATGACAAAGTGATGGTGATATTTTTTCACAATTTCTGCAATAATAATAATAATAATAATAATAATAATAATAATAATAATAATAATAAAAAGTGAACATTTAACATTTCAGACACAATATGGCCAATTTAGGTTATTTCTGCTACACAAATTAAATAAATAATTTAGAAGTTGTATAAAATATATTTGTGAAATTGCCTTTAAATCATTCAATCTTAATTGTTTAATTAAAAACAAACTTGGTCATATTAATGTATCACTGGTCCTTGAGATATGGCACTGAAATTGAAATGTCCCACTTTTTTTTTTAAATAGCAACATTTCTACTTTTAATTCAATTAGAGATAATGACTAGAAAGTTCCAAATACGTATTTCATTTCATTTTATTTCTTTATTTGAAAAAAAAATGTATGACATTGGTTGTCCTCCCATCGCCAAACCATCTTTCCTCAGAGCATATATATTAAATATGGATTCAAAAACATAAAAATTATAATAATATTTTTAAAAGGAACTTTACTAATATAATATTTTTTATAGGAATTTTTATAAGGTTTCTCCACTGTTTCACTTTCGAATACATTTAAAGTATCAGGAAAATTAAAGACAATGTTCCTTCTGAGGGTTTGATTTAAATAATTTTAGATTTGTCGACTGAAAAATGTCGACAAATATATATATTTTTTTTCTTTTTTTAATGGATACTGCATTTAATACATGTGAGATGTGCAAGGAAAAAGTACAGTTTGTGAGAAAAAAAATATGGAGATCTCACATTGACCTTTAAATCACTTTTATTATTATTTTAAATATACATAAAGAGAACAAAACTTAAGCGAAATAAGAAGGATTCCAGTGGTTTTACTGGGGAGGCAGCATGGCTTTGGTCTGGTCAGCCACAAACTTGAGGACATCTTCAACCTGGGACTGGACCATGCCGGCCAGGGGGGCGACCTGTGCCCGGACGGAGGCGGCCAGAGGCTTGAGGTGGTCTTCAATGTTGCTGGAGAGGGGCTTCAGCTGCTCCTGGAGCTTCTCAACCATGGGCTGGAGCTGGGCTCTGCTCTCCTCAAAGTAAGCACTGTAACACAAACCAAGACAATCAGTACTGCTCTTCTGCCTAAACACAAATATATGAAGGACATACTAATCATTTCTTATTGTAGATCATAATTTGTTATATGAATTAGAGACAGTAAAGTAAAAATGTCTAAAGAACCTTTCACTGAACAGTTCCTAAAAGAACCCTTTCCTAATCTGAAGATCCTTTTTCCACTTTGTGCATGGAAAGGTCACATGGATTTTAAAGTCCCTTCATGGGACACATTGATGTCAATACAGAACTTTTTTTTTAAAGAGTGTAATGATCAATAAAGACCAGCTGAGTACCAATTGTGATCTTCACTAACATTGTTTAAGTTGCAGATTCATTGCACAAAGATGATAAAGCTCATGGACTTACCTGGCTTTGTTGGCCAGCTCAGGGCCCTCGACGTTCTTCAGCTTGTCCACAAGATCCTGGAAGTACTTGGCGATCTTCTCCAGCTCAGCAGGAGCCTCTCTCTTGACCAGAGAAGCTGACTCAGAGCCTGGAAAATGAACAGAGTTTGATCAATGAGTCTTACATCTTAAATGGCATTACTCAAGCTAAGTGAGGTGAAAGACTGCTTCTACAGGGCACATTGTTATGTTAAGTACTTAACAGAGTGAAGATAAAACACCCACAACACACATTGTTCTAGTTTCTGTTCGTGTTACTATATTACATACACAAAATACCAAATATCTTGAGCACATCACAAGTTAACATGGTTTAAAGTCTCACCAATGGCCAGAGCAACAAGAACAATGGCGAGGAGGGAGAATTTCATGACTGCAGGTTGAGTGAGATTTGCCTGAAAAGAAAGAGACCATAATTAATGTATATTAAGAATCAACAGCAGAGTTTGACATGACCATTGCTATAATGTAGCTGTAATCTTACCTTATATCCAGGGTTTCTTATGCCTGATGTTGTGATGGTGAGTTCTCTAAGAATCCATGGGTTTTTATAGTCCCAGGATGGGATTGCACCCATTCACAGGTCACCCACACTGTGCTGATGAAATCATCCATATACACTAAACCTTTAGGCTTTACGCTGTGTGATTGGATCAAAGTTCAATAGTAATCTGTGTTTGTGCATTTCTGTGTCACCTGATGACTTCAGCAGTTTTAAAGACGACACTGCAGAAGACTGTCTATAGTTTATTTTTGTACACAGAAATTATAATTATTATTTTTCTGTTTAAGAACTGAAAATACTGTTTAGAAATCTGATATGAATAATATAATGCACAAAACTGCTTGTGATTTTAGTGAGAGTGAAATGATGTGAATGTGTTGATATTTTGTTTTATTCATTACAGACTTTACCTAAACGTCCTTATACCTCTGGGTTTTTTTCTTTTCTTTTTCTTTCTTTTATTGTATTAAACTGTCACATAACTGTCTTTGAGTCTGATTTTGGATGCATAAAATATTTTAATGCAGTAAAGTTAAAATGAAAACAGACTGTGTGACGCTGGTAGCATGGTCTATGAAATTCTGTTTTGTTTTAATTGTGTAATTGCTTTTATTCTTTGTCATTTGGGATTCGAATACATGAAAGTAAGATTAGAGAAGGTAATGTAAAATGACCAATAAAATCCTAATTACATTTGTTTTCTATTAAATTAGTTGCATTTAGTCTAACTGTATAGCCTATAATAAATAGAACATTTTCCCTGTTTTATATCAACCCAGTTTATATTGTAAAAATAGCTAAATGCATTTTAATACGTTTTTTTACTAAAGTTTTTACTAAATAGTTTAACAATGCTGTAAAATGTGAACTGTAAAAGCCTGTTCTCAATTTCGAATCAGCTGGAACACCCAGGTGATGCGATGCGATTGCTATAGTGTTCTGGATGGTTGTTTGGGCTAATTGTCATATGATCATATGATTTGAGGTAGCCTATCATCTATGTCTGTAGCACAAACGGTTCCTGTGCTAAAATAGCCCTTTACACAAGTCAAACTTTTTAATTAGTGAATGTGTTCGATGTAACAAGTGTTCTTCTAAATTTGTGGGCGAACACTAACCCTGCACATGTGATTTATTGTTGTCTGCTCGCTCGTGTCAACACCTCAAAAGGGCAGGCGATAATTATGATCAATACTAAATCATATGTAATGGAAAAATATCAGCCGAGAAGTAAATGATCTTATCTCTTACCACAGCTACTTATAAATAACCTGGGATTAATTGCATAAAAATAGTCAACATATATTTGACCAAGTAGTTATGCAAAGGGTAGTCTACCGAATCAGTTACACCTTTCAGATTCAGATTAGACCAGTTTTGTCCCTTATGAAAATTAACCATGGTTTTTCTATAGTAAAAGTGAAGTAACCGTGTGTGTAATTTTGTTGTTGTTGTTTATTATAATTGTATTGATTACCATTTGTATAACCACAGTTTTACTACTAATAGTGTAGCAAAACCATGGTTAATTTGTGGTTAACTATAGTAACTATTGAAAGATATGACCAGTCTTGAAGAAATTAGTTTAAACAGTTTATGCAACTGGTCCCTGATCTATTATTTGTTAACATAAGAATAAAACTTAACATAGTATTAAACATGCTACCCTCAAATCATTACTCACTATATATTTAAAAATTACAGCCATACTGAAAATCCCTATTTTGTTTTACATTATTTCTCACAATGAGTGTTGGATATAGTTCTCTCTCTCTCTCTCTCTCTCTCTCTCTCTCTCTCTCTCTCTCTATATATATATATATATATATATATAAATAAAAAAATCATATTGTTCAATTATAAAAATAACCAGCGAGTACAAAGTGGTCAGTTTTTTTTTATCATACTTTTTATTATTTCTAACATACCAGCATACATACAAAGAGACTGTGTCATATTGGGATAAGAACTAAGGAATGGTTTTACTGGGGAGGCAGCATGGCTTTGGTCTGGTCAGCCACAAACTTGAGGACATCTTCAACCTGGGACTGGACCATGCCGGCCAGGGGGGCGACCTGAGCCTGGACGGAGGCGGCCAGAGGCTTGAGGTGGTCTTCAATGTTGCTGGAGAGGGGCTTCAGCTGCTCCTGGAGCTTCTCAACCATGGGCTGGAGCTGGGCTCTGCTCTCCTCAAAGTAAGCACTGTAACACAAACCAAAGAGAATTCATTAATCATTTAAGTTCACAGTTGAGAAGAAGTTTCCACCCAAAATGGATGACGATAACAGACTTACCTGGCCTTGTTGGCCAGCTCAGGACCCTCTACATTCTTCAGGTTGTCCACAAGATCCTGGAAGTACTTGGCGATCTTATCCAGCTCAGCAGGAGCCTCTCTCTTGACCAGAGAAGCTGACTCAGAGCCTGGAACACGAACAGAGATGTTTGATCAATGAGTCTTGCATCTTTACTCTCAGCCACTCAAGCTAAATCAGGTGAAAGACTCTGTTATGTTAAGAACCAATAAAATACCCACCACACACATTGTTATAGTTTATGTAATTTAACCCCCAAACTAACTCAGTTACCATATTACAAAACCAAATATCTTGAGAGCATCACAAGTTAACATGGTGTAAAGTCTCACCGATGGCCAGAGCAACAACAAGAACGGCGATGAGGGAGAATTTCATGGTTGCAGGTTGAGCGAGATTTTCCTGAACAGAAAGAGACAATAATTAATTTCGATTCTGGACATATCCTTATAAATGTACATTAAGAATCAATAGCAGAGTTAGACATGAGTATGCATATAATAGCAGAAATCTTACCTTGCTTCCAGGGGTTCTTAAAGCCGATGGTGTGTTCTCCAAAGAGCCATGGGTTTATATAGTCCTGGGACAAGTTCAAAGGGTGACCTGTGCTGATGAAATCATCCACCCACAACGAACCTTTAGGCTCTACCTGACACTGAAGTGATCGAAACAAAGTTCAGCAGTAATCTCTTTTACTCTTTCTGCTCTAATGATGCATTTTGTGATGTTTCAAATCAACTCATGAGATTACTTTTATGTGAGGATATATTGGTGGAATATTAAATATTTAATATTAAAATTCATTAATGAAGCAGATTTCAATATCTTTGTCTCTAGAACACACTGGAAGGTGAATCTAGGTTATGTCTGACTTATATAACCTCACTAACCATCTCAGCAAGTCTTAGCTAAGTAAATAGTTCTTTATTTATTTTACTAGATGTTCTTACCTTTTAAAAGTCCTTGGAACCTCAATCCTAGTAATCCTTAATAAATCTATGATGTAATTTCATAAATTAAATAGACATCATTGGTTTTCAAACTGGGGTCTGGGTTAGGGTAATAGATCAGAGGTCAGAGAGTGCAGAGGGCCTGTGGTAAAGTCAGTGAAGTTAGTGGGAAAAAAGTGATAAAGATAAAATTATGGCAAATAAATACATTTGATGCACTAAATAAATTTGGTTAGATACATAAAACATTCAATTAAAAACATACATGCACACCTACATACATCTAAGAGTACAATAGTGAGAAAAAAATTAACATAATAAAAACTAAATATTTTCCAAATATATTTTTCACATATTTATAATATGTGTAAAAAAAACTGCCATATTGACATAGTAGGCTAAGTCAACTTTGAATGAAAAAAGTAATGACTAACAGTTATGAGACATCAGTTCATATGCTTTGACTTACACATCCACACTGTCCAGCTCAGCTGTTATTCTATCAGAAACTGATTGGGTTTATCTAAGACTGTGGAGTTGGGAGAATATCTACAGTCACGTATCCCTGCTTATCTTGTCTCCATTTGACTCCATTGAGTACAACGTTAGAAACAAACACGTTATACTCAGATCGTTTTAGGCCTTGTTTAAGATATATTTAGTCTGTCCTATTTTTCCTTGTTTATTCTTCTTCTTCTTCTTTTAGAGTTTAACTGGCGGTTGGCAAACCAACTTAAGGTGCATTTACCGCCATCTACCAGACAGGAGTGTGGTCGTCGAGAATAGTCAGAGGGAATTATTCACCTATGCGCATACTTATTATATAAATATGTACATATTAAATACGGTAGAACAACCCCGTATTTTTGAGAAACCTCATAACTTGATTTTTAACAGTTTTAGATACATCTCCTAATAAATTAACTAAAGTAAGCGCTTTCCCTTCTTTATATAGGACTGATGTTAAACAACTACGCTCTTCCATATAATTATTACACTCTATTAGGACATGTTCAACTGTTTCTGGCTGACCGCAATAATCACAACCTCCTGTCTGATGTTTCCCTATACGGAGTAAAGATCTATTGAGACCTGAATGGCCAATTCTTAAACGTGTCATCACTGCCTCTTCTCTCCTACTTCCATCCCTAGATCTTCCCCCTCCCACATTTCTTTGCACACAGTAAAGATGTCTGCCAGTGTCATTATTATCCCACTGCTCTTGCCACATCCCAATCACTTTTTCCTGAATAATAGATTTCCCTTCAGCTTTGCATAGAGGGACACTGATGTTAACCTCATCCAATTTCAAGGCCTGTTTAGCTAGAATATCCACCTCTTCATTTCCATCAATACCTACATGGGCAGGGACCCAAACAAACTGAACATTTTCCTTGTTTAGAAATTGGGTTGTGTAGTTGATTCAGTTGATACAATCTCCTCCACAACAGCAGATGGCGCAGTACTCGAACAGCATGTGACGCACACAACTCGAAAAGTACGCAGCGCCGCATTGAGTGTTCTGTGCGCATGCTCGCAGCCACGAGACGCTCACTCACTCACAATCAGGAGTCATGGCGGATGTACTGGATCTTCATGAAGCGGGAGGTGAAGACTTTCCTATGGACGAGGATGGTGATGGTACAGTAGCTATTTGTATTCAAACGTTGCACAAACAGTTTATTTATTTCACATACCCAGAATTCACCTGTTTATTAGCGTTGAATGTATGAAATCCTCGTGTTTATGTCCGACGGGCCTAGTCCGATTAGCGCGCCTGCTAATAGTTAGCTAATTCAAATGAATTGCGCGCTGTTGTGTTTATGCTTTCTTTTGTTGCCGTGCTTTGGTTTTAGCTTTAACACGTGTTTCTTTTTTCCATGTTTGTCATGGCCAAAAATAATTAAACAAATAAATATTGTGTAATCGTTAAGCACACAGGCTCATTGCATTCGTGTTTAGTGCTTCTTTATTAAGGACTTTATTTTTTATGTTCTGATAAAGTTGTCTATAAAAACGTTCATTCAGTAACGTTACCTTCGAATGCTTCGTAAGAGTGATCATTTTCTTTTGTTGACTTTACAGATAGCATTCACAAGTTAAAAGAGAAAGCCAAGAAGAGGAAGGGTCGCGGGTTTGGATCAGGTAAGTCACCTCTTCTCCCATCTTTTGTTTGTCGTCCTAATAAAGCATGTGCTAATGTGGTTTGCTTCTTTATTTGACAGAGGAGGGAGCGAGATCTAGAGTCAGAGAGGACTATGACACAGTAGAACAGGATGGAGATGAGCCTGGGCCTCAGAGATGTATGTGTAACCCACAGAACTACATATAGCATCTGCATTCTTTCACCTGACCTCTGTGATCTTATGATAGAAGTTGCAGTGAATTTTTTTTTTTTTTTTTTTTACATTTTTGTTTTCATTACAGCTGTGGAAGGATGGATTCTGTTTGTGACTGGTGTGCATGAAGAGGCGACCGAAGAGGATGTCCATGACAAGTTTGCAGAATACGGAGAGATTAAAAACGTGCATTTAAATTTGGACAGAAGAACTGGTTACCTTAAGGTTGGTTGGCAGTTTTTCCCCTCTTGGTCTGTGAAATGTCTGTAAAAGAAAATTTTGTTGTAAGTTTGCATAATTTTTTTTTTTTTTTTTTTTTTTGAAGAAACACTTGTCTGTAGATGACAAGAAAAATACAGTAGTCAACATTTGAGGTGGAAAAAAACCTTTCATCTAGGACTGGGCGATAAATCTCGATAATATCTCACTCGCAATGAGGCAAAATAAATATCTTTCGGTGAAGCACGGTTCTGTGATCAGTAGTAAGTCTCCTTCTGGAGGCCAGAGGGCGCTCTCAGGCAGAAGCTCCAAATCTGCCTTGCAGAAGAAACACATGAAATGCAGGGGGGCAGGGTTTCATATTTTTTGAAGCACCCCTGGGTGCCGCCATTTGCTAGTGGACCCCCACCTGCTGTTAGCATTCCATTGACTCCCATTCATTTTGCCGTCACTTTGACTGCGAGTAACTTTACATCTGAGGCGTTTAAAGACTCCATTTGTCCATTAAATTATTTCTAAAGAAACACGAAAATGTATAAAAGGCTCCATTACCTTGTATCTTACGTTATGTTCCCGGAGAAGCAGTTTTTGTAAAAAATAGGCTAACGATTGCCTCATAACCATGGACAGGAGGAGAAGCTCGCAGGCAATCTTTTACTGTCTATGAGGCTATCGGGGGGACGTGGAGGCGTGAAGTCAAGGGAGATAATTAATCGGAATACTTACCAAAATGGGCTCCTGATCACGCTCTCCTTCTCTGCAAGATTCGGTGGGTGATCCGGATTTCTCTTGGCACAGCGATTAGAAGACGTACAGGTTGCTCACGTGACAATTACGTCATCAAGCTCAGTTTGAGTCTGCGCAGTACGCCCGACCCCCGGGAAGTGCTTGCTTCTAATTGACTTCATTTTTCTCCGTTGAATCCAGTGGGGTCGCTGTGTCCATTTCTTTTACTGTTTATGATGAAATGCCCATCACTGCAGCTGAATAAACCGAAGATTGAACTGCTCTCATTAATTCAACCTGACTAGCAATCTCACGACTACGACAATCTTTTCTTCTTATAATTTTCTTAATAATGCAATGCCTTTGTCTCCGCTTAGAATACAATGAAATATGTTACGTCTATTATTCATTTTAAGAACTCATATCTCACAGATGGATTTATTTCAAACACTCGATTGACGGAATGAAGTAAATGTGGCAATTTTACATGCTTTCAGAAGGAGCAGTAATTGCAACACAGAGCAATTCAGAAGCTATGCAACCAACTTTCATTATTGCAGCATCATTCCATAATATCAATGTATAGTGAAAGTGAAGTGACATTCAGCCAAGGATGGTGACCCATACTCAGAATTTGTGCTCTGCATTTAACCCATCTGAAATGCACACACACAGATTAGTGTGAGCACACACCCGGAGCAGTGGGCAGCCATTTATGCTGCGGCGCCCGGGGAGCAGTTGGGGGTTCGATGAATTGCTCCAGGGCACCTTAGTCGTGGTATTGAATAATACAGATTATATCATCTGCGATAATATATATTATTTTTATTGTCAGAGAACTCCGGTTCTGTGTAGTAAATGCTGCTCCATCTGAAAACAGGTGATGGAGATTTACTACTGATTATAGAACCAGTTTTACTGACAAGATGCACATGACTATCACATGATTTATCGCCCAGCCCTACTTTCATCAACGTTTGAAACCAATTTTGAATAATACTCTTAGGATGACTTTGATTAACTTTTCTGATCCACTTCAAATGTTGACTGCTATATTCAGATTTTTTTATATATATATATATATATATATAGATATATATATAGATATATATATATATATATATATATATATATATATATATATATGGTTTACACTACCTGTGAGAGAGCTATATATATATATATATATATATCTCACACACACACACAAACACATATACACAGTGTTTCCCACAGCCTTAAACTATTTGTTGTGGCATATATTCGCCCCCATATATTCAGATATATATGCAAATACATTTTCTGCCAGCAGGGGGCGCTTTAAGAGTTGGAGAGATGGTGGTTTCTCCAATAGAGGGTTCAAAGTTGTCATGGTTGTATTGGCTCAAGAATGTTTTTCCCCCTTCTGTATGTATTGGCTTTGAAAGGCTTGCTAATCTTTCTCCGAATAGAGTGGGGGGAACTATGACCACTTTGTAGGCGGATCGGGTGTTAGCATGACAAAAAGCCTATAGGATTTTTCTGTAGGCTTTTTGATTATCGAAAAAAATAAGCTCTGTGTTGACCCATAGTTCATGAAGCTTGCACGTTTTGTCCATCAAGATGATCTTCATAAAATAATACAACTTTAAGTTTTGAAGCCTAAATAAAAGTGCCAGAACTTTACAGAGGATTTACTCTGTATATTAATTTTAATTGACGCTACATGAACCTTTTCATATAAACTGGAAAAAAATCAAAAACTAGAGCCAAACTGAAATGGTACATTAATAATAAATAGTATAGTGAATAAATTAAATAATCCTAACTAAAGGACATATGAAAGCATGTATTTCTTTACACTTAAATTCTTTCAAAAAGTCCTTGATTAACATGAATATTTTAATGAAAAATGTATCTCCACATACTATTCAATAAAATTCTAGTGCATTTAATCTATTAAATAACAGCACAGTGAGAGAGTTTTTGGATATGGTAAGATTAAACTTTTCAGCTGTGTTAGGGAGGGCACACAATGTTATTTTATCCTTGCTTCTAGACAATCCTCATGCTTTCTAATAGCTTAATATGACCGTAAACATTTACATTTAACGTGCCTTTAAGCAATATGCGTCCTTAAAGTTTCAAGTTCACAGTGACTTGTACCACGACTGGAAAATACTATAAATTGGGACGATGGAACCGGAAGTCCTAAAATGCTAACTCGCTTCCAGGGTTTTTTCTACAAAAAGATATACACCAAATACATCTGATACAACAGAGATACACCTGAATGTGCTAGATCTTGTCCACCAGATGGCAGTGTTTTAAATGGAACACATTCTCAAGAGAATGTTTGTCTGTAAGACAATGTTTCTAATGTTATTTTCCATGATGGTATGAGAAATGAGGTATAGTTAAGGTATGATTGTAGCAGCTTTGCATTTTACTAGGGTTGAGCATCTTTAATATTTTGACTTATTTAAGCACTTTGAAAAGACTTGAACAGTCGGGAGGGATAGAAAGTTAATTTAGTTTGATATTTTATTATATGCACATGTCAGATGATGTTCTTGGATCTATGTATCAAATATGGAGTGTTATGTTAAAAATAGTTCAACTAAGAAAACTCAACCCCGGTTTCCTCGTCCATTCAGTTGTGCTCTTTCTAGCTGTTTTTGATCATTTGAGTTTGAATTTGAACACTCAGATCTTGTTTTTGAAAACCTATTTTCTGTTGTCAAATTGTTTTTTATATACATCACTGTCTGCCATTGAGAACCCCACGTTGGTAAATCATCAAATTAGACCGTGTTTTTTCTAGCAGTTTTGTTTTCTCAGGAGAAGCTGACACATGTTAATACATAAAATGTTTAGTTTGGCCTGTTTTTAAGACAAAGAAAGTGAAAGACAGACAGTTCTAGAACCAGGAAACCCAATGGAAAAACATCTCTTTTGTGGGCGTCGTGTTGTTGGAAACATTATCTTGGCAAATAATGAGACTTGTTTTTCATAGGGCTATGCACTGGTGGAGTATGAGACCTACAAAGAAGCCCAGGCAGCAATGGAAGGGCTGAATGGCCAGGACCTTATGGGGCAACCAATCAGCGTTGACTGGTGCTTTGTAAGAGGACCCCCTAAGAGCAAGAGGAGGTGAGTCAATTTCTGACCCTGTTAAACTGCATTTATATACTCGTTTCACTCGCTCACACAAACTTAATTTGTAGTGGATATTTGTCTCCTATTGAATTTGTTAATGATGCAGGCCATAATACAACGTGACTAATGGACCGCTGTGCTTTTCTCTAGGGGTGGAAGAAGACGCAGCAGGAGCCCTGACAGGAGGCGACGTTGATTTTCCAAGTTTTTGACTCCAGTCTCTGTTTCCCAGTCAGGGTGGCATTGTTTTTCGAGATAGTTCCGAGTCAGATTGGAGTGTGCGTGCATCTCTTTAAATTGAGGATTTTTAGTGTTTTTGAGGGGGTTTTTTTTGTCTCAATTGTTAGTTATTTGCAACTGTCTGTAGGTCTTTTGTTAAAGAATGACAGAGGCTGCTGAAGCATACATATGTTGAAGCTGTCTGTATTTCCACCACGGTTTTAATTAGAATTTTTTTTTTTTTTTTGTAAAACGTGGCAGTAGACTTTAAAATGTAATTCACTGCTTAACTTATGAGTAGTGATTTGTATATTTCCAATAAATTACTTTTGGTTTGAGATCTGTTGTTTCCTTGCTTTGCATTTGAGTGCATTGTTTTTTACGATTACAGTTTTACCAAGAATTTACAAGTTTACCTAAATGAATGCAGTACCAAAATAGTATAAATAAAAAATAGCATTATGTAGAAGTCAAATATGTGTAGTATTCATGTGTTTCTTTTGAGATTTTTTTTAAACCTGCTTGTCATGTGCACATTTTTGCAATGACTTTAATCCATTGACTAATGTTGACCACAAATAGTTTATTAATTAGATGTTATTTTATCCAACTTATGTTTTGTATTTACTGACATTGTTCTTTTTTACCAGTATTTTCAAATTAAAAATAGGACACACAATGACTTTGTGTTGAGATAGTTGCATATTGAATTGCTAACTTTTAAGCGGAATTGATAATTACACAAATATTTGATCTGCTTTGCTTTTATTTTTACATCAGATCTGGAATGTTCACCACATAGGAATGTCATATCTCTATTAGGAAATGTTTTTAGGCCAGTTTTCCACTGACATGATAGGCGTCAACTTATCACAAAGGAAAGATGACTTCTGAGGTCATGCTGACAGAAGGTGGAATTGACCAGACAAGATGCTGATGACGTTTTTCCAGCATCAGCAATTTGTAAAATGACTAAGACGGTCCCCCTTAAATAAAATTGTTCCTTAGGCTTTGTCACTCAAGGAAATTTTTTTTCATAGGTTACTCGAACCGATGCCCATCGTGTACAATGCGGTTAACCAACCAGCGTGGAATACTGAGCTCCCACTTGCTCTTCACATGAGCCTTTCTCTGTCCCGCAGGCGGAGCTTAAAAGGAAACTCCTACCGCCATTGGCTCACACATGTGCCTGTCAAACTCAACTCTCTCTCTGATTGGCCCAAACGGCCAGTTGAGTTTCCTTAGATGGGCGGATTTGTAGCGCCTCGGTTGACATTGTTGTTGTTGTGGGAGTAAGAATGTACTTAGTCGTCAAGTCTTTTCAAGACAAGAAGCAGGGCGTATTTTTGACGTTCACACAAACCTGAATAGCACATTACCCCCGGAGGAAGTGAATTTCTGCGAACGAAAGACAGAGTGGATGGAAATGAGAGAGAAATTCCGTGAGGCCGCTCGAGGTAAGCGCGCAAATACATTAGCTTTAGCTGCGCGAGCCTGAAAACCCCTCACGAGCGTTTTGTAACGGAATTCTTCAGCGGCCGAGTGTCGGTGATAAAACTAAAGTGTCCGTTATTTCCGCTTTATCCACAGTTTGACGCCAGATTAAATGCTTTATGTGAAAAAACTGTGCGAAAGTAGAACGTTAATAAGAGAAAGTTGGCCGTTAGGTCATGTTTTAGGCTGGACACACTCTGAGAGGGACGGTGAGCGTATGGTTGACCCTTCTTTAACTGCCGAAACTAAATTAACTAACGTTAACCGTCATAGACTATAAAAGTTCATTACAAGACTTAATAAATGCTCTCAATTGTATATAACAAGACTTGATCCTCAGTTTGTGGGCTAAAGCAATAATAGTGTCCCAGCAACTTTGAGAGTCAATCACTGTCCGCTAGCCGAGCTGCTAACTAACTGGTCAAGAAGGACAAATTGTTGGGCTTCAAAGCTTTAAATTAGTAAGAAGTGAAAATGTGTTATAGATTAATGAACACTTTTGAAGCTACCATCTGGCTGCCTATGGTTGTGGACACTCCTTTCAGCCCACTGACCCGTCGTACTTCACAGGTATTTGGTTGTCATATATAGGTAACGTTATATGTGTGTCTCATTTGTTTGCCATTTTTTGTATGTAACGTTACTGTAGCTTATCATGTTGTGTGCAGTGTATCTCATACTGTTTCATTGTGCATATTATATCCATTGTGTTATATGATAACCTGATCTATATCCTCCGTTATCTTCATATGCCAATTCAACTAAAGATCTTGTGAATTGCAAATGCATTCATTCAGAAGATTATAATATACATATATAGGTTTAAGGGCCACTCAATAATTTTTACCAATAAATATTAATATTCAAGATGTATAATGTTGACACACACACGTAGCAATATTTAATATTTAGCACTCAGTAATTTTTTACAATTAAAAAGTTTTACTCATGTAGAAGTAAATGGCAGCCAACCACTTGAGTCATCTAAAAAAAAAATCATATTTTATTCAACGTGGAACTGATTGCCTTTGTATGGGCACTGCCATATCGACATCATGTGTCGCGCTATTGATAAAATCTGTCAATTAGCAGTTTTACACAGGTTGAGAATAAACAGTGGGACTTCAGTTGTTAAAATTAATAAAATAATAAGAGTTTGCTAAACGCAAACAAAGTCTTACTGATCGCATCTTTAACTGTATATTACAGCAACCAGCCAAGGACAGGTGAAATGTTTTGTTTTGTGATTGCGCCAATTTCAGAGTCTGTTGAATGGCAGTGCTTTTCAGTGACCCAATTCTGAATTTGAAATTGTAAGGAATATATGTTAATAATCAATTTTTTTTTCCACAACTGTCCTTTTTCTTTTCTTCTGGTGGAGTTTGACAGAGTTCTCAGAGTGTGGGGCGCTAATTATCAAACCCCGCTTAAAATGAAAGCTTTTGGCTCTTGCTGCCATGGTTTGAATCCCTACAATGTGTGGGTACGGTTACACTCAGCCTTGAATTATTCAGCTCTGTATTTACAAGCTCTTTTGTCAGCTTGTTGTTTAGTGAAGGCAGCCACCCCTAAACATGAAAGTAGGACATGCAAACAACGTTTTAGTGTTTTAGATCATTTGGGCTTGTTTTCTTTTCTTTTTTTTTTTGTGGACCTTGAAAATAATCCTAGTTTAAACACAGACCAACATATCAGCCTCATTATGAATTTTTATTTGTTTTTATTCCTGCATAGTTGACAAATGAACATGGGCATTCACTTTTGTTCAGAGTACGATGTTGGTGCAACATCGTGATGGCATCATTTATCAGCCCAACCTTAATTCAGACTAATGTTCTTTTCATTCTGTAGTTTACTCAGAAGCACAAAGACCTTGTGTAATACCCAGAAAAGTGTGTTGTTTTACAGTTTGCAGTAAACAGGTTGAAAGTTACATGATCTTAGAGGTTTTTTTCCTCTGAGTCATACTCTATTTCCAGCACACCTGGAACTAAAGAACAAGAGTGGACTGTGCTTTGTAGGTCCCTGCTCCCTCATTTCTTACTCTACATGATGTTATTAATGTTTTTTGGCAACTTAACTTCATTGGTAAAACAGTTTAGAGAAGTTGGTCCAGTTTGCAGCAGTGTGCATGACTGCATGATCATCACTATTTAGTAGTAATAGTGATACCTGTAAGGTAACCATGCATCCTTTTTTTCCTGGACATATCCTGTCTGGGACTTTTAAGTAGTTTTGGCTTTGTTTTCCTTTTCATTCTTACATGCTAACAGTAATGAATGAAAAGTAGTTTAAAAATAGTGTACAGGCATTGTGCATAATTGACCAAACGTGGCATGTAAGAATATTTGATGTGTTTCAGACACCTGAAAACCAATGCTTATATTCAGAGCTTCACATCAGTCTGTTAATGTGTAATTCCTTGTTTTGTTTATTTATTTTTGAGAGCTAATTGCGAGCTGGGTGTCAGGTAAGAACATGCAGGTGCTACTTGTTAATTATGAAAATTTAAGAGGTGTCCCCTCACCAGTGGGCCTGTGAACAGCTGGTCAATGAGACCAGTTGGGGCAGAGACTTCATATCACTTACAGTGTTAGCACTGAGCCAAAATGCTACCACAACAATCATCTGCCCTGATAAACATGTTACAATATTAACTTGATATGAGACCCTCAGCTGTAGACTTCTTGCTTCTTTATATATAAAGGAACAATATGTTTCCATTTGATATGAGCCAACATGCACCATCAGCATTGTGTCCTTAAACGAAGCACTAGATCGAGCAGTTTGCTCCTGGTGAATTGACCCTGAATAAAAGTGACTAACTGCTCATATTATGTCTAGTCAAAGAGCATTGTCTCTAACGGCTAGATGTTAAGATGTAGCTTTAAAATGCAGGTTGTTTCTTCTACAACAAGGAGCTTCCTAGGAAATAACTTTTCTTTTGGTTTCTCCAAAAGGCCATGTGATGACAGCCAGTGCCCACGGTTTGATTCATTACTCTGGAGAGTCCCGCTAGCAGCATACCCCGCTGCCCCAGACCTATGCGTCAACTTTACAGTGTTCCTTAACAAACCGCTATTCTTCAGAGCACCGCAGATTATACTGTGCAACAAAAGCAGAACCGCTAGTCCTAAACAGTAGCCAGTGAGTCAAATAAACAATATCCGCCATGTAACCGTCAGTTTACCCAAGCCACCAGCACTGACTGTCACTGGGCCCAGTGCCTGATGTGAAAGTGTGTTGATCACATGGCTCTTTCCTCATGCCCTGAACATCAGTCTCGATCCAGAGCAGCTGTAATCCTATCACAGAGAAGCCGAAGAGGAGTCTTTCGCCTGGGATGACATCACAGGGATTATTGACGTAAAGATGCCTGGCTGTCGAGTTTGCAGCACGTGGGGATTCACATGAGGAGTAGCTGCCTTAGGCTGTGGATCATTTATGTTGAGCTGCCTATAGTTTGTTGTGTGGTCCAAATGTCCTTCTTGATAATACATGTGTTTTCTATGGAAGAAATATTACTTTTCTGTTTACCCTGGTGAAAAGTCACTCCTTGAATTGGTTTGTTTGAAGTGTCTTATTTGAACAACAAAGCAGTTAAGCATGACTTGCTTAAACGTTTTGTACAGATATGATTCTTTGAGTTTACTTAAGGTCATGGTAGACTGCTTTTGCTTGATGAAAGGAAGCAGCAACGTTAGATAAAATCTCATTAAATACATGTGCCTTTTAAAAATGATGTGTGAATCAAAACCCAAACCACACCCAGCCACAGTAATACGGATTGCATAACAGCATCAGAGTAAATACAACTCATTAATCATTCAAGCAATAGTATTTGTAGGAGCCGCTGCTAGTTTACCATGGCGCAGTGAGCATTGCACATTTTTCAAATGACAAACGTGTTTGTGCGCTTCAGACTATTGCTGCTCAGATGTCTGGTTTTCTAAGGCGTGTTTGTTAAATTCAAATACATAAATGTTACACAGTCAGATGTGGATGAGAGAGGGGAAACCCAAACCATGTACACAGCACAGTATGACTTTGTTGTATGACCTAAGCATTGTTTAGTTTGGGTTGGCGAACTCCCCTGCACTGTGAAAACTTTGGAGGATTGTTTGCCAGGGTCAATGAAAACATAACTGTCGTTATCTTGCATTTTTATCTCTTATTTTTTGCAGCTCAGCAGTAGTTGTAGCAATGAAGCAGAACTGCCATTGTGCTACCAAGATGGCTGGCTCAGATGGAATTTTTTCTGCCTTTTCTTTACTGATTTCTTTTATTTTATTAGAGTCTGTGGAAGAATGGGTTTTAATGCAGTAAATGGAGTACTGCACTCCTAAGAAATAATCTGTTGAGGCAGATATTGTTTGGCTTTGCTGATAGGCGTATCTTTTAGAATTTGTATTGTTAGATGTAAGTAGACTTTAGCAAATTCTTAACTATTTTCCAAACAAATTCTTTAAGCTATTTAAAAGGCACTGCACTCTGTAGATTTTCTAACTCAGCATTTGTTACTAACGTACAGTGTATATGCACACTGTTTCCAGTGCCTGTCCTGAACTCAGTGACCCTTTCAGAGAAAAAAACAAGTTGACTGTGACATCATTCTTTTATCTTTATTCTTTGGTAGAGTGGACTGTAGCTGAAATAAAGTATTACATAATTTACTGCAAGCTCGTCTCGCTGTAAAAAAAAAAAAAACTTCTCCGTCATATCAATAAAGTTCATTGTGTTCCATGGTATTCATAGCGTGGGGTTTGCCAGATTTCTTGCCCTCCTGATTCCTCTCTCACTGCTGTCTGTTTTGCAGACTTTACTTTGTACTTTGTGTTGCTTTTTTTGGACTATGATTATATATGGCTATTTTTAGTAGTCAAGAACAGGCTTTTCTAAACTTGGCGCTTTGCTGATAAGAGCTTGAACACGAGTTGGAAGCTCTAGTCACACAGAGTGCTCCAAAGGTGTTTGTTACATTTACATTTGCAAGATGTCTCTCTCATCAGACTTTTGACCTATTTCCCAATATTAGAATTGACATTAGAAAAGTTTAGTCATCAACGTTTTGCCAATAATTTATTAGATGGATTCCTTTTTCCTATTATTAATAGAATGTGAGCACAGTGTGCCGCTCTCAGCACCACCATAATAAAATGTCCTGCCTCTAACACATCAGCCAAGCAAAAATACTTATCGTCTTATGTCGATATTTAAAAAAAAATGCCAAATATTGGCTGAAATATCTGCCTTGGTGACCACTAGTTTGAAAATATTGATTAGGAGTCACAGAGGACTGCATCTGGACGGTTTAGCACATTTTCTTAACTGCAAATGGACAAATTAACAGTTACTCCATGCTCTGGCTGAACAATTGGTTTGCTTTGCACTAATTACTTTTTAATGAGGGGCTGGACAGGATGCTAAAGAGCATATATCTGTGATGAAGTCCTTGAATTTCCCAAGAGTGTAGACATCCCCACCCAGCCCCATGAGACGGCCTTTGATTTCAGGCCTCAGTGTCTAATCTTTGAATGGTCTGTTTTGGTGCATTAGTGAGAGAGTGCAAGCTGGGTTTTGAGAGCAAACTGGTTCTATCTCCTCTTTGCCACATGACAGAGCCCTAGCAGTGATGTTACATAATAATACTACACATCTCATGTCCAAATGGATTACACCAGAAACAAGTTTGCTTGGCTCATCAGATCTTACAAGACTTCTTTGGACTTTGTTTGATTTATGCATGGACAATAATTCACTTTGCTCATGAAATTATACTTAATGCACTGCTGTAATTTGTATGCACAAGAATGTGCATTTTATTAGCAAGAAAACTTCATTTTATTTGGGCCATGGATGTGTTTTTTTTTATGTATTTTTTTTTATTTTTTATTATTATTTTTTTTTTCCAATTTTGCTAATGGAGCAGAATCTTTAAACTTCAAATATGTTCCCGTTGGCTGTGGTCAGGACATGGTGTGAGCGTGACAAGCATGAGTCAAGTTGTGATTGACAAGCAGCCTCTCCTGCTTTCAATCTCAGCAGTGGTGGTTGCTTGATACCAGTTGGGCTCATTAATGCAGCTCTAAAACCACGGGGATCATTCATCCCATAACCCTTCATCAGTGACTTCTGATACATCTGTCGAGGTCTGCTCCAAACCTCAGAAATTATTTCAGCTCAGACTTTCTAGTCCCAGTATTGCATTTATATTCAGATCATGATTGTCTGGCCACCTTAATTTAGATTTTTATTTTACTAATTTGGATTATGAGCAGCAGAGATGGCTGGTTAGTGTTTTATCTTGCTCATGTATGCTGGTGTTTGTCACTAGTGAGTTCATTATTAGTCATTAGGTCTGCATGAGCAGACACCACCTGAAGAGAAACAACGTCTATAACATATTCAAACAAACCTCTTTAGTTGCTGACTCTTGTGTTATTAACTTGTGTTATCTGTCATTGCACCTGCAGCTATTATTCTAATTTCTAACTCGCTCATGTATTTTTGTCAGCTTACTTTTGGGGATAAAAGAAGTCAAATGTACTATGAGCAGTTTTTGAATCAGATATCAGCTACCATGGAGAAGCAGATTGTTGCCATAGAGTAAACTTTGTTAACTCAAACTCACATTAAGATGCGAGCAGTGCTCCATTGTCATATTTATATTACCATGCTTTTCATAAGATATATTGAGGAGATCTGACAAGCAAATCAGGAGAAGCATGTCAAGTCTTGTTGCATGCATCTGAACTCAACTGGGGATTTTTTTCCGCTGTCCTGGTCAGTATTTCAGGCTATTATCAGGTCCATGAAGGCTAAAAAACAATGACGTTATTGCTTTACGTGTGTTTGTGTGTGTGTGTGTGTGTGTGTGTATGCTAGGGGTGACACAGTTCAACTTTTTCAAGGTTCGGTTTGTTTCACGGTTTTAGAATCACGGTTTCGGTACAGTTCGGTATGTGCTATGTTTATGGAAAAACTGTACTTTCTAATAAAAATACAAAAATAAGAATATTCTGTCCAACTACAAGCAACAGCACAAATAAATACATTAGAGTAAAGATACAAAAAATAAACAGTGAGTTTCTGTTTATTTATTTTTTTAGGTACGTCTAGCATTAGTTTTATACAGAAATTTAATTAAGTTATCCTATTTAAAACATCACTGCTTATTGGACTGTAAAAATTTAAGATAATTTTTTATTAAAGTTTCAAAAGCTTTTTAATCAAGGGCAGTGAGTGGTTTCTTTGTTGTTGCTGTTCGATTTATATAAAGACTGTCACTTTTTGCGTGCTTCGGGTGAGTGTACGCACAAATCTTCTCACCGCATGCAAGCTTGCGTCCTTTGTCTCTTAGATGTTTAAACTGGCAAAGCTTAAATGAGTTTAGTTTAAACGCATATTAACGTGTGCTATTCGGGTCTCATTTGTGAGCGGGCGCTATCAGCACACGCGTGGTGACGGAATAAATGACTGCTCATATTCCTGCATGCCGCATTTGCATTGAACAAGAGTGAATGGATTGTCCAAGGTTTTTTTTTTTTTTCAATCGCTGTTGTTGTAATGTCTGGGAAGTCAGAATGCACATCCATCAACAGAAAAATATGTTAGCTGAACCCTGTTTGTTTTACATGTTATTTATAGCAAACCATATTACAGAAGCTTTGTCAGATTTAAATTGAACCATGGTCCCAGCACATACCAAATCATGTGTGGTGAACCGAACAGTTCCTTTTTTTTTTTCAGTGAATCGTGCCATTCCTAGTATGAGTGTGTGTGTGTGTGTGTGTGTGTGTGTGTGTGTGTGTATCTCCAAATGTATAAACATATGCACATGGTCATTAAAACATGTTTGACAACACCGCACTAACCTGAGTGACAGTTTCTTCAAATGGCCCAGAACTCTCTAACACTGACCCAGGGTCATCTTTATGGAAGTATAAATTCTCTTTATCTTTATAGGGGTGCAATGGTTGCAAGTGAATGTGTTATTTCCATAAACTGATGCAAATCTCTGTTATTAGTTTAACCTAAACACAATCGCAGTCATCAGTCATATAGGTTAGAGGGCTAGAGTTCAGTGCACAGAGCAAACACAACCGTGTTGACCTCTGCTTGTGTGTCTCTTGTTTCAGTGATCCTGCTATCTTAAAGCACCCACGTGTTGGCAGCAATGCACGTTATGTAACAGACAAAAGCCCAGCTAGCCAATGCAGAAAAAAATCTGTTGGGTGCTGTCTGTTTACAATCCATCACCTAGGTGTCACTGGCAATACCAGAATACCATAATGATGCTACAGATATGATGTTGAGTGTAGGACTGGGCGATATAGCAAACGAAATATTTAACAACGATATAATATTGTTCAATATCAATAATGACTTTCTTTTTTTTATAACCCTTTTTAAAACAAAGAGAATTATATATTTTTTTCTTCAAAATTTAACCACTGTATTTTTAATTTACCCAGTTTATTAAAGGCTGCTTTTACATGCTTTTTTTTAAAGATCGTTATTTTGTGTATTTGGTGTATACATATGTTGACATGCTTTAATGTAAAAAAAAAACACAATTTTTCAAATACTGTACATTAATGTAGGTCTATGTCCCGCCCCTCTCAAATGCGTTATTTTCTACAGAGTCCCTCCTTCTGACAAGTGCAGTCTTCTCTGATTGTCCAGCTGAACCAGTGAATTGTGATTGGCCGAACACTGCAAGCACTCATCAGAAATGTAACGCCCCTTTCCATAAGCGGTTTTCTCTGATAATTCAGACGAAAAGATTTCTCACCAGAGAAAGCAATATTATGTATAGAGGACTCATTAATTTTAATGATGGATTTGTTTATTGCATGCAGCTTTTGATTTCATAAGATGTTAATTGGATTACTGTGATGTTTTTATCAGTTTGGACTCTCATTCTGACGGCACCCATTCATTGCAGAGGATCCATTGGTAAGCAAATGATGTAGGGCTGAAACAATTCATCGAGTAACTCGATTACAAAAAATGAATGAGGCAAATTCCTCTGCCTCAAAGCCTCTTTTAATTTATTTTAAATCTCACGTCAGGTTCTTTGCAATGATTTTTTAATTTGACACAACGCGTTCACGTCACCCACAAGCGCTGAGTCCGAAATACTGCAAGGAGTCAGCAGTGGTTTAATTTTCTGGCCGCGGGCAAACCTAAAGAGAACATTGTGGTGTGTGTCCATTGCAAGATAGAGCTGGCATACCACAACCACATAGGGCCCTATGATTGCCGCAATGCAGAAAACACGGAGGGAATCACGGAATCCAGTCATAAAAATGGAATTTACAGTTTAGCGCGGAATGGCACGGAATTTGCCTAAAATTTAATGAATTAACCAAAAATATGTCATTGCACTTAAATCAAATCACGATATGGACTAATATTAATATTAAGCCGGAACAGTGTATTTAAATATGAATACTGCATGTTCTGCGTATCTCTGTTAATGAATGGCGCAGAAGCGCGACTTTCGTTTATCACACACACTGAAGCTCGCGTGACACTCCGGTGATTTCACCGTCTTTCCTCTCACTAAATAAGGACGTGAACACATGTACAACATCTCCAGAACTGCTCTGACAGTCACTTCATGAGCAGTTGACCATTTGGTTTGAGTAAAATTAGGGTCACATCACATACACAGAACTGTAAAGGTATTTAAATTATTTAAAACCCAAACTGAATGGCACTAAATGCACTTAATTCTTCTGTCAACTTTATTGTCATTGTTAACCGTACAAGTACAGACAGAGAAACAATGGGTAATAATTAAATATTTATTTTTGATATATGCATTGCATTCTATGCATTTAAAAAATAAAAATATTATTTTTTTCTAAAAAAGGAAACTTAAGCACTATTCGGACGGGACTAGTTTTCTAAACTACGTTTGAGTTTCGATTCTTACCACCTGACGTCTGATTTTCATGTACCAATTCGGATGGGACTAACATCTCCGTGTTTATTACAGAGGTGGGAGGGTCTGATTTGTGCATCTGGGCGTCACAGAGATTACGCGCTCTGTATGCGTGCATTGCATTCATTCAGAATGATTGCCTTAGTATTATTACACAATAAATACTAAATGGCTAGTATAGCAAAACCATGTTAATGTGTGGTTCCTTTAGTTTAACTTGTTTTCCTTTTTTTTTCATTTATTTTTTATTAAATGTAATTAAAACATTATGTAACTGAGTACATAAATGAACATGAGTATTCTTACCTGATGCTGATATTACAATAGTCGGTATTAACAGTTCACGCGATCTTGCTCATGATTTCATTATTTGTATTTTTTTTTATTACTATTTATTTGCCGCTAAGCAAATATATCAAACATCCGCGCGGTAAGAGCATCTACGGTAATTCACGTTGGCCAAAACACACAAGGAAACGCGTTGTGAAATAAAATATCACCGGCAATCACAGACATTCGCATTCGGACGGGATTAGTTTTCTCAGAGGATCACTGAGTTTGCTGAAAAACGGTAGGTAATTTGCTCTGGAATTATCACAGAGGTTGTGTGAGAAAAACACAGACGTGGCAGATTCAGACGGGATTAAAATCACCAAGTACGTCTGTGAAACGCAGATTTCTCTAACGACCCCCTGTAAAACTAGTCCCGTCCGAATAGGGCTTTATTTGTTGCATTTTAAGGGACCCAGGAGTCTTATTTTCTCTTGCATAATTAATATTGCACTTTAATTAAGCAAAAACATTTTTGGTAGAATACTCGATTACTAAAATATTCGAAAGCTACGGCCCTAAAATGATGTAATGCAAAATTTCTCCAAATCTGTTAACACCCCTAAATCTTTGGCCTGAGCGCGAGTACATTTTCAGAAAATGTAAATTTTTGGGTGTACCACAATTTATTTTATTTTTTAATAGAACTGCATGACTTCTGTCTTTTCCAGTTTTGTTTGTTGGATGGTCCTGCTGAGAGATGGACTTATGACCTTGTCCTGGGGTCCCAGACCTTTAGAACTACTGCCCTGTTGTGTTTGTTTTGTATTATAGAAGATGCTGACTCACTCTAGCTAATGTTATGAAGGATGTCAGATGAGTGTGAAGCAAGCTATATGCTGCTGAGTCGTTCAAGGTTTTATTTAGCTCTTCATATTTCCTTTGAACATTGAGAGGAACTGTTTTGAGTCACTAATCTTATACCCACCCAGTGGATTAGTCTGATTAGCGGCTCTGGGCAGGAGCTCTTAACATGCCTTGAAATCATCAGATAGAGATGTTTGCTGTTGGTTTTTCTCTAGCTGCTCTTCTATAGTTGCCAAACAAAGTCAACACGAGAGGGAGAGCAGCTCCCTCACTGAAAAAGCTCTTTATGTCCATCAGTGGCACTGTGAGCCGCCTGCCTTTTTGTTGGGCGTAGGGGTGGAGAGGGCCCAGTAAGGAATCATGAGTCATGGGCATTATGTTGAAAAGTTTGAGTCAGAGCTTACAGGGAGGCAACGGCAGGGCTGACAGTATGTACCATTACAGCAGGGAGGGGAGATTTAAACCTGGGAACTTTTGACTGCAGAATGTCATCATCTTTATGTGATGACTCTGTTAGTTAGCATTTACACTGACGCCTTTGTTTGAGTTGATTTGCATTTTCCTGTTGAGGAAGATGTAATTGCCACATTAATTTGATCTGTCATCCAGCTTTGTTGTCTAATCTTGTTTCAGCAGCCATTTGAAATGCTTTTAACTGAGCAGCAGGGCTTGAATAAGACACTATGGTAGGGCTTAGTGTTGAGCGATATGGTCTTTTTTTCAAATCGTCATATCGTCAGCCTGTGAGATCGATGATGGACGATATTATCGTGCTTTGTTCTTGTCATAGCATAACTATTTACACGTCAAATATAAAGTATTCAAAAGTCAGCAATATTTCTTATTTATTGGCATGAACTTTCGTGAGGAATAACAAACAGCAACAGGAGTGCAACATTCTCGAAAAAATATATATGCAGAGGGGACGGCTGCCATAACAAAAGAAAAACATCACTTCAGGGTTCATTTATGATTTAGGGAATTAAAAATCTCCAAGATTATTTTTAATCATGATTCAATCCATTTAAAAAAACTGTTCAAAAAATGAAACTTTATATGGACTTGAGAACAGGCCATATGTGTTTTTTTATTGAACGTAACCGACACTAGGTAGGCATATTGTAATGCGCAAAAAGGCGCAAAATAAGGCCATTACAAATTCACTGGACAGGAAAACAAGTCGATCAACATTTTCGGAGTCCAGAGCAGAGCGTTTTTTCATAACTCATAACTCGTCTACTGCGCCGCGAGACCTCCAGACGTGCGTAAACGCGTCTTTACATTGAAATCATTCGCGCCAGACGAAGAGGTCGCAACTTTTCAGTGTTTTCAACCACATACTGTTTATACAAATAAATTCACATAAGTACTAAAAATACATTTTATAAAATACACACTGATGTCTATGGAAGAGGTAATAATAATCCTTTCCATTATAATTCGACACGTTTTATTCATATCAGATACACATTGTGTAAGTAACTTCAGTGTTTACATATTCTATTCCCAGTTCACCAGCCACTTACTTTGAAGTATTTCGGGAATTCATGTGTTGTAAACATAGAGGTTGTAAATCCAACAGATCCGATTCTCTGAACTGCGTCTGCAGCACAACCGGCGGCACCCATCGCGCATACAGCTAACACCTAACGCAACAACTACAACAACTAACGCGATCATTATAAAGGTGTTTAAACAACAATATACTTCCACTTGCATGTATTTGACAATCGGAATATCAGATATGTCATGCCATAACTAACACATTTGTGAATATTCTGAATAAAAAAGGAAAAATGATATAAAAGCAGATCATCATTCATTCAGCGCTGTTGCTGCTGCAGTGTGTCACGTGACAAGCAATGACATGTCACCATGGAAACGCCGCCCCCCCTCTCACAATATAGTTCCCACGTCCCTAGTGTGTGCGCGCTGGCTTTAGCGGTGCAGTCAAGGGCACTCGTAAAACTTATGTTTGTTGTGACTGCCAGAGTTGTATGCAGGGCGAGCGCGGAGAGGGGAAATCTATATCGTCTATATCATTGCTTTTTTCGATATTAATATCTTGAAAGTTCATATCTAGATATAGATACAATAACGATATATCGTTCAGCCCTAATTCTAACATAACTGTGGCATTAAACTCAGTTAGAGAGGGCTCGTTTAAAATACTGCACATATTTAAACCGTTCAGATTTCTTGTTAAAGTGCAATGAAATGCCTTCTATCTGCAGACAACGTACGTCTGTTTGTGGATGGAGACTTCTTCAGCGTTTATTTCACATCAGAACATTCATTCACAGATTTGCACACAGACTAAACTTACTAGAAAAATGTGAAGTGTGACATAATAGACCTCTGTAAATAAATACAATATAAATTCACATCTTGCACACTTTAATGCCCTTTGAATGTAACGTTTACGTTCCCTTGGAACTGGAATCATGGTGGAATTTCATGTGAAGTCCACTTCACAGGGCACTTACAGTCGAATAAGACCGTACTTGAATGCTGCCTGAACAAGAGACCTCCTTACTGTCTCGGGAATGCGCTGGCGGATCTCCACCAAATTCGAAGGATTCCTTCAGCTTGAGGAGCCCTCTCGAATGCACGGGTGGTCTCATTCGAAAGAGCGCCTCTAGACGTACACTCGATTGCATTCGAGAGGGTTCCTCAAGCTGAAGGGATCCCCTGAATTTGGTGCAAATCTGCACCATTATGGAGATATGGCTGTTCAAAGTTTCAGTGGTTTTCCATAGACTTAAGCTTTAAAGCGTTTCATCCAGGTCGCCAGTAGCAAACAACGGACAAACTAAGTAATTACACCATTTCAATCATTTTATCTGCATTATAGGTTCTGTTAAAAATATATATATAATCAGCATATCTGCGGCATATTAACCAATACCAATATATCGGCGACATGCTCATATCGGCCAATAATATAGGCAAATCGATATATATGTCGTAGTTTTAATTATGACATTTCTCTAAATGAGGCATAGACTTGAAGTCAATATATATATATATATTACCAACAAGTTGGGACAAAAATATTGCAATATAATAAAAAAAAAAACATGTTCTGTGGGGAAATAAAAAGTGTTCTGTGGTGCAGCAGGATTGTGTATCCAATTTATTCTTTGCTCTTTAAATCACCATAAATGTAACTTTCTGAATTATTAAAATCATTGACTTATTGCAGGTTTTTGAGATATACATATTGCATTATGTACATAATAATTTTAATAAAAGCAGTAACTGATAGTTCAGTGGCATTGTTCAGCTCCTCCAGTGCTTTCCTGTGCTTGCTTCTCAGCTGACCGCCACTTTCTGTCAGGATACTTCGGGCAGTGCAGTTTAAGGCATAAAGGATCAGAGCTTTTATGTGCATTTGATTTTATGCAGCCTTCAAGTCATGTTGGAGTGAATGTATTCTACACTGTAAAAAATTAATCATGGGTCTTGTAATTTTCATAAAAAAATATTAATGTGATAATTTAAAATAATGTTTGGATTTAATTAAATAAATTGTGATTCAGTGTTGTATAATAAAACCAAGAGATGTGTTTTCTTCATTTTTTTTTAAAGCAGTTTTGGTGCTTGAATTGGGGAACTGATTAAACTAAAATAGTTAAGGAAAGAAGGCTGCCTATTTATTTTAAGAGAATTAGCTCTTATTAGAATTAGTTTTATTCTAGAGGTGATTGTTCGTTCCCAGCATGCTTTGCATATGGCTGGATATGGAGAGTACATTTTGAAATTAAATGATACTTTATGTTTTTGAATGAAGGGAAGCATCTAATGTTTAATGTTCAGTTATGTTTGACATTTGTAAGAGTTTCTGTTACCGGTACATTGAAGTTTCCATTGCACAGTGCAATCGTTACCACTGTGCAGAAGAGTAGAGCTTATGGTTATGGATACCACTTCGCGAAGGCATTAAGCCTTGTTTAATGAGCAGTAGCTTTGCTAGTGCAGTGCTTTCCAGCATTTCTCAAGTATTTTCCTATTTGAGCTGTTTGGCTGTATACAGTCTTTTAAATATATAAAATAACAAAATACAAACAGACCTCACAGACCTCAAAATCACAGACTTTTGAGAATCAACTTAAAATAAATGAACACATTTCCTAATTATATTAAATTCATTGTGTCATAGATTAATTAATTTAGGAAATTTCACATGATTTATTCAGGTAGATTCCATTTTAAAAAAAACAAGCCTGAAAAACTACTCCGAAGTATTGTGTGTAATATTGTTACCTTAATTTTTTTAAGTAATTAGCTCATTACATTTTTTACAGTGTATGAGATACTTGCACATGAATGGTACTTTCTGTGAATATTTACTGTAGTCTGTGTGTGTTTTGTGTGTTGTGCTGTTGATGAGGAATCACTATAAAGCTTACTAGGAAATAGTACTCATTTAGCCAGTTTTTGAGCTAGCAGACTTGCGTGACAAAACTAAATTTTCCATCATTATCTATGCATCATTCTTGTGCTGACACAGAGAAAGCTTCAATTACACACACAACTTGCTCTTCTTTGTGTTGCATTTGAACAAAAAAAGTTTCCTGTCTTACATAAAATAAAAAAGAGAGACATAAACAAAACTGCTAACTCAACCATTTATTTAGACTAAATGACTAGTTTGAACTAAAATCATTTGAATGCACGTTTGTAATTATGACTTTCAAATCCACAAGTAAGAAATTCTCACGAGGACTTCAAGAGTTAAGAACTAAAACAAATTTTAATGCTATGCTGATTGGTTAGGTTAGCTCAAAAAGCATTGACAACTTGTTACATTATGTCTTTAATACCACTTTTGATCAATTTAATGCTTCCTTGCTGAACAAATGTTCATTTATAAAAAAATAAAAAAAATTTGCTCACCCCAAACTTTTATGTGTATGTGACAAAATTACAATTGTTTTATTATGACTTTGGAGGTCAGCAGAAAAATAATCCTTTTTTATGAGCCCTGTTTTGTGTTTGGGTGGGTGTTTTTCCCCTCCATATGTTGTAATAACATAATTTGGGACTTTAAAATGTGCCTGATACAGTGCTATCATAGTAGCCATCTTTCTAATGAATTGTATATTCTCTGTAATGGAAACTGAAGCGTACTGCTAGGCTCCACAGCAGAGGTCACAGGAAAGACATGTAACTGCTGGAGTCAACAGATCTCTGGTGATGTGCACCAATATGATGCACAGAGTCAAAGCTTAAACATGGCCTCACAGTCTGTTTTCTTCTTTTGCTCTTTAGGTGTGGCCAAAACAGTTCTTCTGCTGTGAAGGAGAATTGCTCTCCTGTCTTTTCTCTCTCCTGATGCCCCCTTCTGCATTGTAAATTCATGATCACATGACTTTGGATATGGACGCAGTCCTGTCCGACTTTGTCCGTTCTACTGGAGCTGAACCCGGACTGGCCAGGGACCTGCTGGAGGGTGAGTCAAAACCATCCTCTTCCTCATCACCCTATACAGACATAAATAATATTTATGCAATTTTCATTATGATATTGTACGTATGTTACTTTTCTTGATTATACATACTCTACAAAACTACATGAGCCATGTAGCGTTCAATATGGTGTCTTCCCTGACTAAGGTCTTTATGATTAAATGTCTGCAGAAGAGCAAAAACGCATCTGTATAAATGTGTGCCGTAAAGCCTTAACAAACCCATCACATGTTGCCTAGCAACACTGGTGATAAGAGAATGAGTTAAAACATGTATAATTCTGCAGTATGCATGCTTGACAGTCTGTACTGACCAGTATTTGCACAAGCAAACGCAGCGGAATGTGTCATTGAACTTGCTGCGATATCGAGTTAATATTTAAACTCCTTAGCTGAGGTGCAGTGGAACTATGAACTCTTATTTTCTTTGCATGCTTCATGAAAGTGGCTTTCTTCGCAGGAAAGAACTGGAACCTCTCGGCTGCGCTGAGTGACTTTGAACAGCTGAGACAAGTGCACGCTGGGAACCTCTCATGCACCTTTGCTGAAGAGAGAGAGTATCCTTCCTTTGAAAAAGAGATGGCCCGGATGGGGCGGCCTCTCTTGCATCGCCAAGATGAGGTTGTTCAAGGTACGAAAGCACTAGAAGGTCTGTCTGCATGGCCTGACTTTAATTCTCAAATGTGGTTTGTCATTTTTGTAAATGATTTACCCTGATCATGACAGTTAGTTGCTTATGTCATTTCAAAGCCTTGCCCTCTCTCACCTGACTCACATTGTTTTGCGAATTGAAGGTAGTAGAGGACTGATAAGAATAGGTCCACCAGATAATAGCTTACCAGTGTCTAGTTTTATATTCTCTAGTATACGCAGTAATCTGAACATGTATCATGGCAGCAGCCACAGAGAAGCGACTGTCGAGGGGAATCTCTCACGCCAGCTCCACCATCGTCTCTCTGGCTCGCTCACACGTGTCCAGTACAGGCGGCAGCAACGAGCCACTTCTGGACACTCCGCTCTGCACCTTCCAGTTGCCTGACCTCACCGTCTACAGGGACGACTTCCGCGGCTTCATCGAGAGAGACCTCATTGAGCAGTCCATGATGGTGGCCTTGGAGCAAGCTGGTTAGTTATTTCATTTCAAGAATCTCTCCTCCGACAGCTGAACCAAATATTTTGATATTGTGAGTTTTATAGTCAGATATTTCTAACTTGTTTCTGTTAGCTGCTTTAATCTCTACTGTCTACATAAGCATCCTGACTAAAATGTAACATTATAAGTGACTGATTTGAAATGCAGTACATAAGGCACCATATTGTGCTTCTCATGTGACGCACACAGAAGTTTTGTCATTAGCGTGATAGTCTAATAAGCTTAAAGATACACAGCACACAATTTTAATAGTAAAATAGTCTTCTTTTGTAGATTTAACTATTTAATTAATTATGAATGTGGATAAATATTTTTGAGATTTGAGAAATAAATGTTTTTTTTTTTTTTCTTCTTCTTCTTCAACAGGACGGTTGAACTGGTGGACTCATTTGGGGACCGGCTGTCAAAGTTTATTACCTCTGGCTACTAGTGGTGATGGGAACTGTCTGTTACACGCTGCGTCACTGGGTAAGTGTTCAAACTGACTTTTAGTATGTAAGCTATCAGCACAGAGTTTTTATAGATATTCATTCCACTTTAAATGTTTGTAAAAGTTTGTTGGTCTTACACATAGCTTGAATATTTAAAGCTAAAAATGTATTCTTCCTGTGAATTAATGTGTTATTGAGTAAGTTTCATAGAGTTCTATATAAGTGCTTTTTGTCTGTATTAGATTTATAGTGTAAAAATATAACTTATGTCCAAAGCAATGTTAAAAAGACTGCATACTTGCCTAGAAACCACTGCCAGGTGTAATCTTAAGATATTAATTCAAAAATTATGTTTAAAACATTATTATGCAGGTATGTGGGGCTTTCATGATCGAGACCTAATGCTGCGGAAGTCTCTCTATGCACTGATTGATCATGGGCAGGAAAGGGAGGCTTTAAAGCGAAGGTGGAGATGGCAACAAACCATGCAGAACAAAGAGGTTAGAGCACTTTATAATTATGTGTTTTACAAACAGATGGCAACAGATAATGCTGATCCATTTAGTATAAATTACCATTGTAAGGAGTATTGTGTGTACTTTTTTTACATTTTCTTAAAGAAATTAATACTTTATTTACAAACTAAACAAAAAAAGACAGCTAAGGCATTTATAGTGGTATAAATGATTTCTATTTTAAATAAACTATTTCGTTTTGAACTTTCTTTTCATCAAAGAATTCTGAAAAATAATCAGTTTCCACAAAAATAAGCAGCACAATTGATTTCTCCATTGATATTAATAAGGAATGTTTCTTGAGCTACTGATCAGCATATAAGAATGATTTATGAAGGATCATGTGACACTGAAGACTGTAGTAATGATGCTGACAATTGAGCTTTGATCACAGGAATAAATTACATCTATTACAGATTGTAATATTTCACAATATTCGTTTTTTTACTGAATTGTTGATCGAATAAATGCAGCTTCTTTTATATATATATTAGGGGAAAACTTGAAAATCTGCACAAGTTGGTCTTTATTTCAGCCTTATATTTGTGTGTTTGAATTTGTGTGTAGTCGGGACTGGTTTACACAGAGGAAGAGTGGCAGAAAGAGTGGAATGAGTTATTGAAACTGGCATCCAGTGAACCCAGGATACACTACAGCACTAATGGCAGCAACGGGTGTGTTTATTACATCTGATTTTATTTTCTGCTTTGAAAGCTGTAAACAGAGGTTTCTGGAGTGTTTTACTCATGCTGTTAGTGTGTTCTGTGTCCCGCAGTGCCGAGTCACAGGAGGAGCCGGTGTACGAGAGCCTGGAGGAGTTTCATGTGTTCGTTCTTGCTCACGTGCTCCGCAGGCCGATAGTGGTTGTGGCTGACACCATGCTGCGGGACTCTGGGGGAGAAGGTAAATAAAGACCGAATGTTCAATTTTGGAGGCCTTCCAAAAATTGAAAGAAGGCCTTCCTTGTATATCGAAGTCAAGTTGTAAAAATGGCTCAATCGAAATCTTAATAGTTATATTGTAACCAAGAACACATTAGCATGACTGTGATTGTAACAGAAAAATGCAGTGGCACACAAGTGTTGACTATGTCCCCTGTAAATAATGCATTTTCCATTTGTCCTGTCATGTTCCATAAGCAAAGCTTATCATTTTTGTCTGTTGTTTAGCTTTTGCACCTATCCCATTTGGAGGGATTTACCTGCCCCTAGAAGTACCAGCCAATAAGTGCCACCGCTCCCCTCTCGTCCTGGCATATGACCAGGCCCATTTCTCTGCTCTGGTCTCAATGGAGCAGAAAGACAGTTCCAAAGAACAAGGTGAGGAGTGGTTTATATGTAGCAAATCGGTTTGCTTTTTTAGGGTTCATGCAGTGTACTGTTCTTGCCTGATAAACCAGTTTTTCAAAGCAAGACGGAACAAAATCTGCAATAAGTTATTGTTTCCAGAAAGTCTTTATCCACTTTAATCCATCTTATTTCTTCAGAGTCCTTTGAGACTTGTAGTCATGGAGTTCATTTGAATACTGTATTGTGTTTGTAAATAAGTTTGATATAAATAAGTAGGGAAGTAGTGAAATTCAGAATGATACTAACCATTTGTTACCTTTTGTTTGGTTAAAAACCTCCACAGTGGTGATCCCTCTGACAGACTCAGATCATAAGATGCTGCCTTTGCACTTTGCTGTGGATCCTGGAGAAGACTGGGAATGGGGCAAAGATGACAACGATAATGTGATGCTGGCAAGGTAGGATTTCATTTGATTTCATCTGTTTAAGGAGTATTCTAGGTTTGAAACTATTTTCAGTATGCATTTGCAATCTGAATTCAATTTAGCAATGTGATTTATTTTATTTTATCTTTATATAAACATCAACATTTCCTAGTTTTTTGAGGCGCTCATCACTTTCTCTGCTCCACTGTCAGTTTCAGCTGTGCAATCCACTGTACAAGTGTGCCACCTACCGTATTTTCCGGACTATAATTCACACTTTTTTTAATAGTTTGGCTGGTCCTGCGACTTATTGATCAAAATTAATTTGACATGAACCAAGAGAAATGAACCAATAGAAAACATTACCGTCTCCAGCCGCGAGAGGGTGCTCTATGCTGCCAAAGATGCTGCTCATTGTTCCTGTAGCCTACATAGAGCGCCCTCTCGCAGCTGTAGATGGTAATGTTTTCTCTTAGTTCTTGGTTCTAAATAAATGCGACTTATAGTCCAGTGCGACGTATAGTCCGAAAAATACGGTAGTTTAATGAATAAAAAAGGCCCAGGCTCATTCATATAAATAAGCTCAATTGACAGCATTTTTGAGATTCTGTCAGTTACCACAGACAATAATTCAGACTCGGATTGAAAAAAGAATAAGAAGCATAAATTGTTTACAGTAATAACCTTGCATGTTATGTCTGAAGCGAGACATTCTGGAGAGTTTTGAAGCTAAAATGCATGGCTCATACTCTTGTTACAATTATATGAGTAATTTCTCCACATGTGTTTATACAATCTGAGGGATGAGTCAGAATTATTTCTTGTGGTAATCAACAGCATGTCACAAATGCCATCCATATATTTTCGCTTGTTTTAAACCTGGAACATTCTTGTAATTGCTTTGTGTTGTGCATATACCAAATTTGTTCTGAAAAATGTTTTTAAAATATTCCGGTTATTTTGGCGATGTGGTGCAAAATAACTCCGCTCTGGCTTATTTACAGCAGAGTTTAGTAATGTCTGACCTTAATGACGACATAAGCCCTGTGGAGCCTGCTGGGACTGTGCACTGTTGGCCACCACTCAAAATTAGCAACTCTCATTCTCTAATGCAGATTATCACTAAATGCTTTCTATGAATGGAACACTGAAGCCCCTTTCACACTGCCATTCCGGCAAATACAGGGGTAAAGTGTTCCTGTAATTGTTCCCTGGTCGCTAGATTTGGCACTTTCACACTGCCAGTGATGACCCGGTATATGTGCGTGCTTTCACACACAACTCGTGAAGATCCCGTAACGACACGTGACATCAGCGCGTGACGTGTAATGTACGAGTCGACAACGCTTGGAACGTTATACTTTAACTGAAGCAAGCAAACGATCTCGGCGTCAGCGCGGAAAGTGAGGAACTAACTGATCTCTGCTTCATTACAGTTTGCACATATGTTTTCGTCGCGAATGTTGATCTTCCTTCAAAACAGCCGGTAAAAGAGTCGCGCGATAACGCGCGTCATCACTTTGATACGGAATTAGATCTGGCTTTTGTTCACACAGCGCTCGTTCCGGATCGATTACCGCAATGTTACTATGTCCCCGACCCGGGTTCGATTCGGTAATCAATTCCGGGACGTGGTTGCTTTCACACAGAAGGCGACCAGGCAATGTTACGGGAATATTGCGGGTCCGACGTGCAGTGTGAAAGGGGCTTGAGAAGCTCTCAAATAGCTCAGGGCTGCATCTGTAGTTCCTTTTATTCCCACAGCTTTCACATGTGTCACTATATGAAATACCTCAGCACATGTTTCTTGTGACTTTTCCCAACTTAGCAAATGTTATTTTGTATTTTCATGAAACATGCTCATTGTTTTGCATTTCATTTTTTTAAAGGTATTTAAAGTGCTATTAATGAGTGAATATTAGCACGCTGACCTTCCTCTTGTTTGGTTTCAGTGTAACCTTATCTCTAGAGGCCAAGCTCCATCTGCTGCATAGCTACATGACTGTCACCTGGCTTCCTCTACCCTGTGAGGTACAGGTGAGCTTCTTGCCTTGACATGCTAAGAATAATTTAACTGGTTTAGTGTAAACTATCAGGCAGAAACCTTGGGTAAATTTGCTCTGACAACAACAACAACAAAAAAATACATATAAATATGTTTTAAAGCTACTCTCATTATGTAAAAGTCTTAAAATAAGTGATGATTCTAATTACACTGCCAAACAGAGTGTTTTCTGGTCACTTCTCATTTTCATTCAACTTAATAGAAACTTGTCTTGAAAGAAATCTATGATGCAAAATAAATTATCAATTGTACAAACACATTTATTTGAAGATGAGTTAAATCATTTATGAATATGCTAAATGTAGACTTTATAATAATTAAAATATATAATTTTTTGTTTTGTTTTTTGTTATATGTAAAAGTAAAAATAAAATTGTGTATGGGTATGACGTTCTAATTAAGAATAAGAAGGTAATTATAAAATAAATGATCATTATTATAATTATTACATTTATTTTTTTGCATTCACAGCAGGCCCCATTGGCTCAGCCAGAGTCACCTACAGCATTTGCAGGAGAGGATGCTCGCACCCCGCCAGACTCTGGAGAGTCTGATAAGGAATCTGTCAGCAGCAGTTCTAATGGCAATGGAGACAGCAGTACAACTGGAACCAGTGGCACAACAGGCAAAACAAATGGTGGATCTTCCAGCTCTTCTAGCTCATCTAGTAACAGTTCAGCAGGGACAACTGGCACAATTGGAAAGGAGAAGGGAAAGAAAGACAAAGAAAAGGATAAGGACAAGAAACGTGCAGACTCTGTTGCCAACAAACTGGGTAGCTTTGGCAAGAGCTTGGGAAGTAAGCTGAAAAAGAATGTGGGAGGCCTGATGACAGGAAAGAATGCAAGTGGAAGTGGATCCAAACAGGAGGGTCAAGAGAAGAAGAAAGGCTCTCTGAGAGGTCGTAAGGGCAGCAAGGACAGCTCTCCCTCCATTCAAACTGGCTCTGAGGACTCTGGGAAAGGTTCACCCTCCTCAACCAGCGAGCGACAAAATGGAAGCTACTCTTCTGAAGGTGACCCTTTTAAGTACAGCTCGGATGTGAAAGTGAGTCTCAGCGTCCTCCGATCCGCTATGCAAGGTGAAAGGAAGTACATCTTCGCTGCGCTACTCACTACAAGCAACCGGCAGCCGTTTCAGGAGGAAATGATACAACGCTACCTGCTTGATGCCGAGGAACGCTTCCATGCCGAACAGGAACAGAGAAGGGAAGCCGAGCGGAAAACGGCTGGAGGTCTCGCAACAACTGCTGGGTCCCAACTAAAAAAGGACGGGCCTGAGCTGAGTTACAGAAGTTTTGAAAGCAAAGAGGAAGTCACTGATAACTCGCCTCCTACTTTTAATGCATTGAAGTCGTCGTCTTTCAGTCCGGTGATGTACTCCGGCGTGGTCCCAATTCCTAGGGCCACCTTTATTGACCACTCTCCTTCCCCACTCACACAGCATCTCCATATGCATGGTTATTTGGATACAAGACGGCAGCTGGCAGGAGGTTCGCCGTCTTCTTACCCAGGCCTACCTTCCTATGCTACCTTGCCCCGACACTGCCCCCTAGCACAGGGCCCGCCCCATACCCAGTACCACCCTCCCTCCACCAGCTTGGGGAGTCCATCCCGTATCATCAGCCCCTGCCTGATGTCTTTTCCCCAAGATCATGACCCAATTGATTACCCAACCGAACCTGCTGGAGGTTACACGAATGGCTTGCGGGACTCACATTTGACTTTGGACAGCCGCAATGGGCCGATGCCTATGAGGCATTACTCTTTAGGCAGTGCGGGTGGTCTCGCCAACCTGCAGTCCAGCAAATGCCGAACGCCTACGTGTAATTACTTCGGCCACCCCGAGACGGGCAATTACTGCTCGTACTGCTACAGAGAGGAGCTGAAGAGACGGGAAACAGAGACAGCTATCCATAGGTTTTGATTGGACAATCTCTGTCAGGTTTCTCTCCTATAGGATTCATTAGAACCCACCGTGTGAGCCACAACATATCCTGTTTGTGTGGAACTTGCTTTAAGACACAAGTTCGGCCTTTCTGAACCAGGTTACTGAGACTCTGCGCCCACAATGAATGGCCATTGTGAGAATAGGACTGCTGTTGTTACATTTGCTGTGGCTCATAGGCAGAAGCTTTAAGCTCCGCCCACATTTGCTTGACGTGGTCATCCTCTTTCCTTTCTCCTTGTCTCCTCCTAGTGTCGAGAATGTAGAGCACAGGCAATTGACATTGGAGCACAATGTGCTAAATTGCATCATATGAACACGCTGTGTACCCCAAAATACACGTTAAGCACAACCAGAAAATACGTATTTATATCAGCTGAGTTTGTATACATAATAATAGACATGTAGGATTTCATCTGCAGTCAAAGTAAGACTTGCCATATTGCGATTGCAAGGCAAAAAACACACTGTTAACTTCAAATGAGTGTTATCTGCATTGGCCCAACACTACAATAATTTAACTTGCACCTCTTTGGAAGCCATACCGACTGGCTTGAATTAGCTAAAAATGTGCTTTCTCGTGTCTAAGATGTTGAACTTATGGAACTAAACCTTGATAGGCAAAGGTTTCGCTTTGGGTATTCACATGTCCACATAAAAAAATCAGTCGTTTATGTTCTACTAAGTGTTTCTACAACATTTAAAAGTGCAAGACGTTTAAAATTAGTGCAAAAAAGAAAGGAAATGGGATGTCATTTTTTAGAAATGGTACATCATGCAGAAGAGTTATGTTAATGAGTTCTAGGTACTCGCGGGTCAAAGGGGGCTGATGTTGAAACCATTTCTGACCCCTTCAGATGTTACCGGCTTAAATGTTATTGATCAATCGCCCCCAGAGTAGTCACTGCACCAAATCAAGCACTTTTCTAATGTCCAGAGGTTGTCCGCGTGGGTTTCAGACGTGACAATGAATAGACTGTTATGATGCTGGGCTTCTAGTCTGGAATTTCGCTTCATTCTGGAGGGAGAACTTGCAGTTCCACTTGCGTTGACTGCGGATGTCAGGGTTCGGCTGTAGGTGCCACTGTTGTGTGCAAGCTCACTTGTTTCCTAGTTGCCTTTTCAGTCTTAGTTCAGGGGGATCGTTGAACTGAATCTACTTCTGATTGGTTTTGAATTCGCAGTGCTGATTGTTGACGATATTTATGGACTCAGAGGGATGCTAGCAGATCTCTCTGTATCTCAGCTACACTATGAATGGTGCATCGAGATCAAATCCTATTACACGTTTAACAGACATAAAAGCCTCCGATAAAGCCTGCCAGTTGTACAATTCAGACAAAACATAAAATACTGTTACTAATTCAGTCTTACATGCCGTTCCAAACCTGTACGATTGGCAAATACAAAAGTAGATTGTTCTTTTCCGTACATTGGAAGTAAATGTGGACCAATCACTTAATGTGAGTAATGGAGCAGAAGTCATTACTCACAGAAAGTCTTCCGCTCCATCTCGCCTACTGACAAATCTGACGCCAGTGATGACAAACGCCATTTGGTTTTTTGTGTCTTAACGGAGCACAACAAGCCAATGTGGATGTGCAAATTAATTTTGCTAGCTACGTTGGAGGGCAAAACTGCTAATATAGCACACATGCACTCTGAATCTGAGTCAAACCAGCCTGTTACATGTTATTTACTTGCTATTAATTTTGCTCTGTTAAAATATTTAGTTACTGCATTTTGACTTGGAGCACATGTCCCCATTCATTTTCATTATACAGAGAAGAGCAATCTGGACGCTCTGCTGGACACAGCAGAAAGTAAGTCATACAGGTTCAGAACGACATGAGGGTTAATGAAATGATGATGACAGGTACTTCATTTTGGGCTGGATAACCCTTTACCTTGTCTTTGCTCATGTGAAATGGGCTCTATAGTACTGTAAGAGGATGTTGCTGCTGTGATCATGTTTGTTTGATGTGGGTAAGTGTTAGTGTGCTGCACTGATGGTAGATGTAGAGTTGGTGTTGTAGTTGCAGCAAACTCCCTTCCGCTTTTCAAACACTCAATGCAGATGTAATCAGTCGTGTGCAAATAATTGTATAACTGTGTCCGCTCAATGCCACAATGTTCCCACATTTGCATTACTGATTTGCACAATTAAATATATGCTATGTTAGTATCCTAACAAAATTTTAACATACTTCTCTTCATCTGGTATCTCCCATGCATTTGAAGCTTTAAATTCTCAATATAGATTAACTTAAATTCCAAAACACTAAATTGTCTATTATCTCAGACAGAGTGAAGATTTACAGCATACAGTATAAAAGCCTGAAGGTTTGTTAGTTTAGTTTTTCACCCAAAGACAGCATGATATATTTGACATGTTAGTCCCTCTTATGACCAATAGATGGCACACTTGTTCAGGTTACATTTTGGCTATCACCTTTGTCTAAATCAGTGCATCCCTAGTGACTCTGTGACTGATGGCTCACGTTTTCATAGTGTAAATACGGGACAAGGAGTATGCTGCTGCTGCTACTGCTTTTGGATTTAAATTGCAATTGATAAAAAAAAAAAATCAGTCTTATGTAAGGCATACACCATTTACCCAGATTTCCACACTGCAAAAAGAAATTCAGCGTGTGAGTTTGTGTGTGCGCGTTTGGTGAATTGTGCTTTGGCAAACCTATTGCAGCCTCAAGGCACAAACAAGAGGAAATTGTCAGTAAAATGATAACTACTCTCCATAGGAATTTGTTCTCCTTCCAGTGTACTTATTGCTTGCGTTTAACGGATCCAGTTATTTAACGATTGGATAGCTCCTTCAGCCACCCCGAGCGTTGGACTTCAATAAGAGTGCAAACATTTTTGTATTATGAAATAAAACTGTTGTATAAATACGTTGAAGTTATTTTTGTAAATCAAACGCAGTTTTACAGTGTTTTTTAAAGATACGAATGTATGCTGTTGGACCGTACCCTGATTGATGGTGGAGTCAGTATTCTGGAGCGTACGGCAATGACTGACAAGAGAAGCCTCTTAAATCAGAGCGTTTCTTGTGAACAAACTCATTTCTCCATCAGTGATCTGACAAAGTATGATTTGAAAATATATATTTGTAGTAAGATTTTTCAAATAGTTTGGGATGTTTAGTTCTGAAACTAAGATGTTCTTTCTTACGTGGCTAGTTGTCAAACAGACGGGCCTCCTGAAGATTCCTAATTTTGATTTGTATTTTAAAACGAATTATGATACTTAATCGAATTTTGAGTACATTTTTTAACGATGGTGGTGGCGTCCACCACCATCAGTTTTCACACACTAAATTCTCTTATTTAATACAGTGGGCTTTGTTTTATGATGTAGTTTACTATTTTTATATGGTATGTTTTCATGGATGTGACAGAGCTACAGTCATCAGCATTCTCCAATTTGCATGAGACTGAAACTGTTGCATGTACAGAACTGACAGATGCAATTTATCTAATCATATTTGTGCATTACTTCTGGCTAATTGGGCAATTTGTGTTTGTTTTCAGCCGTTTTACCTTTCTCTCTGTTAGAGAGGTAACCCCAGGCTGTGTGACAGTGCAATCTAGGTGGAAAGAACATCTGATTTTTATGTTAGTTTTATTTTATTTACTTTTTTTTTTTCTTTTCTTTTTGCACCGTTTTAATAAAATTCTCATTGTATTTAAACAGTTGTTTGTATTGATTTTATTTTGCACCCTCATTCTCTACATTTAACTATGTGGAGGCTTTATTATAACAAACATCTTGTATTTTTACAGTGACACAAGCGCTTTCAGCAGCAAGTTATTCCCACATTTTTTTTGTTGTTTTTTTTTTTTTTACAATTTTAGCAGTGATTAGTTAATAGTTAGTCTAATAATAATTAGTCAAAATAGTTGAGCCAAATATGGAAATGTGTTGGAAATGTGCTCACCCTCAGTCCATCCATGATGTAGATTGTTCATGAAAACAGATTTGAGGAATTTAGCATTACATCACATCCTCACCAATGGATCCTGTGCAGTGAATGGGTGCCATCAGAATGAGAGTCCAAACAGCTGACAAAAACATCACAGTAATCCACACATCTTAAATCCATAAATTAATGATTTGTGAAGTGAAAGAGATGTGTTTGTAATAAACAACTGACAGTGAGTACTTTTTTTTTTTCTTGAACTGTTCTTTTAAATAAGGTATTATTTTGCAAAAAGTAAATAAGTAATAATAAAAAATAAAAAACACTTCAAAATAATGGCTTCTTTGGTTAGAAGCTGCTCTTTTGCCATCTCCAGTGATTTTTCCAGTATGAAAGTGGAAACCTAAATTAAGAAAAACAAAAACTATAGTTGTAAGCAAGCGTATGCTAAAATACAGTTGATCCTTGAAATTGTTTCAGAAATATCTTAAGTTACTGCAAGGTAAAGTCGTTTAATTTTGGACTGATAATTACCACAGCATGTAAATTTTTTTTTTTATTTTTTTTTCTTATGTCAGGCGTATTCGCTGCTTATGTGAGAAATTGCCAGATTAGTGCTCAGAATGTTTGAATTATTTATGAGGTATTTTTGCGGGCTATTACTCAAGTTCTTTTGCTCTAATAAATTCAAAGTGAGAGTGATGAATTAGTAATAGCAACACTGATATCTTTGGGATCAGTTTTCATTTGTTTTTGCTTTGCAGGTATCCATTTCATGGAAGCCTTTTTTACACAGTGCACACTGCATCGTGTTCATATCCACCTGAGCGCTGATGCTGGACCCACATCGTTATCTAAAGACGCCTGTCTCAGTCTCTCTCCTGTTTGGATGTTGCTGTGAAATGGTTCTTTGATACTGCAGTGACAAGGTAACTAGGGTGTCCAAATCTGTGGGAATGTCAAGTGTGTTTGCTCACCTGTGAAGTGCATTATGTTTGAGCAGAAGAGCATTATGGTGCAGCAGTCTGAATTGTTCGTAAACAATGTATATTGACTGGTATCTTGCGCATTTAGATGCACTGATAAAGCATTGAATAGAAACCAGATTTAACTACACCATGTTCTTTTAATAGGATTGGCAGAAGATTTATTTTTAGCATGAAAAACCTTTCCAAGAATTACTTTGTGCCATGTCAATTTAAACTGGTCTGTTAGTTGGTTTAACATTAGACATCTGAGTTTAAAGCTAGCTAACATTAGTGATGAATTGAGAGATTATATGAATGAAGGCTGCATTAGTATTTATAGTATCTCTCTCTCTCTCTCTCTCTCTCTCTCTTTCTCTCTTTCTCTCTCTCTCTCTCTCTCTCTCTCTCTCTCTCTCTCTCTCTCTCTCTCTCTCTCTCTCTCTCTCTATATATATATATATATATATATATATATATATATATATATATATATAAAAATATGCCTGCGGCTGTGACAAACCCCTTGTGCACAGCTATGGCAATATGACACAGTGTTGCCCACATGGCTATTTCTACTATAACAGCTCATTTTTATCAGTTATTTTGTCTTTGGGTCGTTTATTTCTCACAGATTTCTGTTCTTTCTAAATCAGATATAGATAAAGTAGCACAGTAAAGATTATGTTTATATGAATGTATTAGTGAGAGCGATTGCATGTGTGAATTAATTCTACCTTGCAGCATCTCTGTAGTAGTAGTGATGCTGTGGGATTTAGTTATTAAGAAATATTTGCTTGAACTTTTCAGTTTCAAAGCTATTTTATCGAGAAATCAAAGTACATTGTATACAGTACATTTCTTTGTAATTTTAACTGTTTGGAAATGGAGCGTAAATATGGAAATCCTTAAAATATTTATTATCCTGTTGCGCCCTCTATAGGACCAGTGACTAGTCGACGGCATTGAATTCGATTAGTAGTACACACACACACACACACACACACACATTTATCTTGTTGATGTTATCGATTCATTTACATGAATTACATTGTATTCCTCACGACTGTTTTGTAGAAATGCATTTTAGCATTTTTAAAATAGCTTAACAACAACAACAGCAGCAGCAAAAATAATAAACTTTATAAAATGTGTCAAAGAAGTCTCATATGGCCAACTAAAAACAGAAATAACAGTAATAATGTGACATTTATTTTATTATTTACTTTTTTATATTTATTTTTTATCGTGCACTTAAAACCGAGTCTGTCGTTTTAAATGGTCGTCAATGGGAAAAGAGACTTTACCAGCAAATCTGCCAGTAGGGGCTAACTAGGCAAACCTTAACCCATTGTAGTGACCTATAATTATTTGTAAATAAAATGTCAGATCTTGTGGGTAATTCGAACAGAACATGTGAATGCTTTTTATAGTATACATGCTATATTAAGTATAAATAGTACGCTAGTATGATATATCGAACATGACCACGGATTTCCAGAAGAGCTGCAGCTCGTTCTGAGAGACAGATGGAAGCAGTTCATAAGCACAGAAGCGCATTCAGTTTTTGGCGGGACTGGCCCTTTAAGAGACTCGGTCCTGGATTTTGTTACTCAGTAACACCCGTGTCATTTCACTATGGCGTAGGGGCTGTAAACTAACGCGGTGGGAAAAAGCGCGTCCTCTTTGAGAAAACAGATTTCTGTTAGGGATGATTTCGAATTTAGTTGAGTATTAACATTGAACGGATGGAGAAATGTGTGTACGCGCTTTAGTGATGCCGACTGGACGCAGACTATCCCATTTCAGTAACATGGACAGGATCAAACCGTCAAACCTCTTTCAAATACACCGTTTATCCTGTTAGTCCGGAGCTGTTTAGGTTGAAATCATGTTGACAGGGTCCAAAACCACCTTTAAAGTGAGACAGATGGTTCCAGACATGAAGGTAAGCTTAAATACTAATGTACATATCCATCATTTATTTAGAAGTGTGTCATTGTTTTCTAATTTCTGCGTCGTCTAAGTAACGTTATAATATAAAAATTGTATTCATATTAAAGTAAGCACGATTTTGGGAGGGTTTCGAACACGTCCTTGTGGATTCTATTTATTTTATCTGTCAGTTAGTTTATAACAGATGAGTAAATGTTTGTGCAACTTTCATGCAAATGTTGCTAGTCACTTTCCCAGAAAAACTAAATCCATTAAATTCATCATTTTACCAGAAAAAGGTTTAATGGGTGTAACCACAATCTAGTGGGAGTCAGTTTTCCATTAAAAAATAGTTACAAACTTTTTCTAAGAATGACTTATGTTGTCCTGCTTATGAATTTGAGCTCAGCTTAGCTGGTTTTGGGACCTGAACTACATCGGTGCTTAGTATTTTTCAGATGCTGTGAGAATGATGGAATATACTTTTCTGTTCTATAATCTATCCTCCATAATATTGTATTTGGAAACTACCTTCCCATCATTTCATTTCACCAGAAACTCTTTAAATGGAATAGTCCACAATCTGTGGTTGAGGAGTCAGTTTTTCCATTTAGGAAAAATATATAATAATAAAAGGAACAAGAAAACATAAATCTGCTTCAGTAGACAAGGAATGTCGGCTGCTAGTATTTGTTACTTTAAAATGATGAAGCCTAAATATGTTGGAATAACAGAGCCTCCTTAATTGGACTCTCAGATGGGAATTCGGTCTCATTTTTTTATCTCAAAGGGTGTGGTGAATGTATTTTTATTTATGGATTTTTTTAGTCATTCATAAAGCATGCTTGGAGACATAAATATGTTTTAATGTACTGTGATATTAAATAATTATTTTATATAAATTACACTTAATTTTTCTTTTAATTTAGTTAATTTAATATGAGGGTTGAGTATAAATTGCAATCCTCTTTGGTTGTATAAAAAAGAACACTTGTTTTACACTCAATGCTTTAAAAATGTAAATGTTTAAATTGTAATTTTTTTTGTTTGTTTAGGATATTCACAGCATATTTACCTTTCACTTTTTTTTCTTTTGGAAAGAACTGATCGGACATTCCTCCTAATATCATCTTCGTGTTTAATGTACGAAAGAAAATAATATATATTTTTGAATGACGAGAATGAGTAAATAATGACATTGTATTTATGGGAGAGCAAATAATCTATTATTTTTTATTTTTTATTTTTTAAAGAGCTGATCGGACATTCCTCCTAACATCATCTTTCTGTTTCATGCACAAAATAATATAACATACTTGTCTGAATGACAAGAGCATGAGTAAATGATGACAAATTTTATTTATGGGAGGGCAAGCCATCTATTTTCTATCTGCTATTGCTCACCTCTGCTGCATAACTTTTCTTCCCTGGCTATTTTAAGCTGCCTTGAGGGAAACGTGGAGAGTGTGGAGGCCCCAATGTGCACAACATCTGGCTGTTGCCATGGAAACAGCCTACCTAGAGCTCGCTAGGAGTGGAGGTGGTGGATGGGTATTGCTGAAGTGTCAGACGTGACTCTTCCCTGCTTAGAAAATGAATTTTAATCGTGTAAATTGTGTGGATGGAGGCCTCCCAAGTTGGTGCATTTGAGACTGGGGCAATCTATGTTTTGTTCCAGTGCTGTAAATGAACAGATGGAGAAGGAATTGTGAATGTAGCAGTTGTGGCGAGACTTCACCACATTGGCTTTTTCATTTAAAACTCATTAAGTCAGTTCAAAGCAGTAGCTCAGTCATAACAGAGATTTTCATAGCTGACATGACTCTTCAGACTCTTCAACTGGGCGTCTTGGGATCAGCTCTTCTGGAATCAGTGGTTTAAATAATACAGAAATACTCAGAACTTCCCCGATGGATCAAACTTCACACTGTGAATGCAGATATACTGCTGTAGAGCTCAGGGATATCCCATTCATTGTTGCTTGTTTGGTTGGAGTTGAATATGCCATGTGGCGTGTGTAATTACTTGCGTTTATGTTATCGAAGTGAACGGCGTCATCTGGATTCGGTGCAAAATGAGTGGTTGTTTAAATAAGAGATTTGCTGAAGGTTTGTTTTGACTTTAAATTATTTTAAAAGATGAAGCATAACATAAACACTGCTGTGGCACACCCTCTAATTAACCTTGGAGCTTTTCCTGCACTGCTTTTTTTAGATGTGGGTTTCCTAATAAGCTGCAGAAAGAGAATGACGACACCGAGGAAGATTTTATATGACAAAAACAGCTGGAACAGTGGTGGTGTGTGTTTATGATTCTATGTAAAACTAGATTAGTTTTGCAAAATAGCTTTGTTGAGAGTGATGCTTGCCAATCCTAAATCACTGTCGCAGTTTTAGGCTGTTGTGGTGTGGCGGTGCACTTTTTAGTGTGTTGACATGCTGTTGCTAGGGTGTTCTGGGTTTCTTGCTGGCCCAAGGTCTCTAGATGTGGCTCAGGTCTGGTTTTGGACTTGATATTGATATTACCTTCAAGTGAAAATATTTATTTGAGATTTATCAAAATTGTAGTACTAGTGTTACATGATGAGGTATGTGCCAATGTGTATTATTTAGCGCGCCAAAACTCTATGAGCAGAAGTAATCAGTGTTATTTTAATTACTGCAATTAGGATTAGCATTTTAACCAAAAGTAAAAAAAAAAATAATAATAATAATTGTTTGAAATAAACAAACTGAAATTGTTTACGTTAAAGTATTAAAATAAAAACTAAATAAAATAGAAATATTAAATAAAAATGAATAAGTGATAAATAGATGTTTAAAAATACAAAAAATAAATAGTTAAAGTGAAAACAAAAATCAAATTCAAAATATTGACAGTAACAATAATAGTATATGAATGATATTAAAATAACATTAATATTTTACATTAGTTTTTAAAAAAAATTATTTTCATTTTAATTTAACTGTTTTGTAATCTTATTTGTATGTTTTTCAAATTTTTAAGTATGTCTGTATATTTTTTATGGTTTATTTATTTAGATTTATTTCATTTTTACTTATTTTAGTACATCAAGTTAATCTAAATGAAAATGAAAAATGTTGCCTTGAAAACTAGCTTAAATAAGTTAGATGTTTATTACTACTTTATTTCAGAAAATGCTTATTTAATTCCAAGTAACCAAAATTGTATTTGTTTTGGTTTTAGCTAACCACAATGACCCTTGTTGTAATATTGATATTTCCTCGTTTTTGCACTAAGGAATGATGATACAAGATGTTTTGTTAAATTCAGAAAAGGCAGCGTCATGGCTAGACAAGAATGATTTTTTTTGAGAACAAAGGTGCTATATTTAACCATCTCAACTGACATACAGAGAAAATACCTCCAACGTTTTATACAAATAGATGCATTGTTCCCGTTTGTTGACATTTCTGTGCGGCAGAGAGATGCACGCGAAGAGCACATGAAAATAACGAGCCACCGAACAATAGCTCGGCTCTATAAAGCGATAGGTTTAAGCGTCCCACCGGGCCTCTAGTTGCCTCATTTAGCCCTAGATTGATGCTCCACACAAAGGCTTATTGTGCCTCTAGGCAATGACTAATAAACTTAACAGTGTGAGGTTTATATGGTGGCACAGTGCATTCCCACATTCCCATTGGCCGTCTTGTTTCTGCGAGTCTGGCCTGACTGATTCGTGGGAGACGAGGCCTGTATGTTCCCTCAGCTGCATTCTCTGGCCACAGAAACCAGGGGAAGCCATGAGCAATGGGAACTGAAACGAGTCTTGGCTGCCTCGGCCCTCAGAAGCTGAGGGGAAGGAGGGAGGGATGTGTTTAATGGTGAAGAAAGAGGCAATGAAAGAGAGATTACACGATAGCGGTGGCGACCATGTGACTGGGAGAACTGAACCCTCAGCAAAAATGTGCTACTGAGGTTTTTTTTTTTCTTTTTCTTTCATTTATCTGTCCTGCACTTATTGCACATGTATTCACTTCCTCAGAGATGTTAAGCAGTCCAGTTTATTGTTCTGGTGGATTTTATTCTGGCTACCTTTTAGAGTCTACTATTTTGCGATTAAATTTACACACAACTAAAACTAATGAGCAAGCAATAAATAATTTTATACATGGTTAATATGCAGTATTTCCAAAACATTATGTGGGCAATGCAACCTGTTTAGTTTTTCTTCTCCCAGTCATTTCCTGTCTTTTCTCTATTAAGCATGGCTGAAACGTAACAAATTATTTATTTGTTTGTTTATTTGAAAAAAATAATTTGTATTAATATAATCCAATATCACGGATGTTTAATGTTAGTGACCAGCTAACAAGTTCTCAAATGGTACTAATGTAACTGTACTAATCTCTGTTCGACTTCTGTTCTACCCAGTAGTGAGTGACTCGCTAATGAAAGACGCTTTGTTATAAGTGAGTTGATAATATCAGCGCGTTTAATTTTAACCCACTTGTGTGGTTCAGTTGCTCAGTGGGAAATGAAACCTGAAAGTCTATTGAGAGTTTAATGCAATTTAAATATAGTCCCAGGAGCTGCTTTCAAAGCACTATTCTAATCGCTGCATATAAATGAAGGCCATGTTTCCTGTCACTGTATCAGAAGTTAAAGAAAATACAACTGTATGTTTGCATAGCGTGCATCAGCCAGACTAATGAATTGTTCAATGCTTTGAGATTTTTAGCATTAACCAGTGTCTTCTTATTATGTATAGTCTGAACTACCTGTTTTCAAATATTTTTAGTCATTTTTGAAATGCATAAATTGTGCATAATAATGCGTATGTTGAACATCACTTGACCAAACAGGAAAACCAGTCTCGTTGCATCCGCTTTTTGAAGTATTAACAGCAATAAGAACTAATTGCGATATCTATGGACTTATCTGCAAAATTGGCTGGTCGTTATTTTTGCTGGAATATTTTTCAATTTTAATATCCCATTGTTATGGAGAAGAAATAATCTTTTAGATATCAATTTGCATCAGTTATGATAAGCTTTGGTATCTCTTTTGAAGGCATCTTGAGTAAAACAACTGTATTTAATGAAGCACATAGAAAAGACCTGGTCCGGAAATTACGTGACCTGATTTAAAGAATGCATAAGTTTGTTGCACATATAACCCCTATTAATTCTATCATACTATATGACAACCTTCATTTGTTTATTATCTCTCTGTGTTTCTACAGGAGAGGATGATGAGCCACAGTAGCCTTCATGCACGCGGGAGAGATGTACTCGGCCTCTGCTGTTTGCCAGGTAAATCTCACAATGCAAGCTTATTTTTATAATATATTAACATTTATAACAGGATTTACCCTGTTATCATAATTATGCTACCATTCAAAAGTTTGAGGAATTTTTATTCACCCATTTATTATGTTTTTAATGCTTTTCTGCTCACCAAGTCTGCATTTATTTGATCAAAAATACAGTAATATTGTAAAATGTTATTATAATTTCAAAAAGGCATTTTCTATTTGAAATGTTAATTATTCCTAAATATCATCATTACTCCAATCGTCAGTGTCACATGATCCTTAGAAAATCATTCTAATATGCTGATTTGCTGTTCAAGAAACATTTCTGATTATTACCAATGATGAAAACAGTTGTTCTGCTTCATATTTTCATGGAAATCCAGAATTCTTTGATGAATAATAAATCCAAAAGAACCATATATATTTGAAATTGCATTTTTTTTGTGTGTGTTTCTGTCACTTTTGCTCAATTTCATGTATCCTCGATGAATAAAAGTATTCATTTTTACAAAAGACAAGACAAAACAAAACAGTAGTGTAAGTTGAAGTAGTTCTGTCAGGAACCGTGTAGATGCAACTACTTTTAATTATGTATAGTCTGGAGCTTGTCAAACTACAGTTTCATAGTTAGTAAATGCAAATTTATTTAAATTATGAACTAAAATACTTTTATTAAACTAAAAAACATTAAAAAGCATAGTGACAAAAATTTATTTTTGCTACAAAAAAAAAGTATAAGTAGAATGACATTTAGGGATTTAACGCGTGAAAATGGAATGATTCATTAATCATCTAATCGTATTGTTGAATCAGTTTATTGAATTGAATTAATTCACAAACAAAGCTTCCGAACCAAATGATTCCCTGAAATGAATCGTTCTTCCTAGTGCCATCTGAGACCAGGGACTGTTCTAATAGAGTGTGTTTGTTTTGTACAGTGTGACGTACAGAAACGGTGATGTAGGGTTTTGGCATGTGACTCCCCGCTCTTTCTTGGAAAAGCTACACTGTTTTGAAAACCTTCTGAAATGAGTAGTCACGTTAATAGCACCGCTGCTTTCAGGTAGTTGATCTCCGACAGGAAAAGACCTGGTCTGGTCTGGATGCTTGTGGTCCGTCTGCCTCTGTGGGTGTGAATGTCCTCAGAAAACAACAGCTCAGTGTGCAGAGTGTGTGTTGAAGCCCAGCAGCCCCTCGCCACAATCTCAGCATCAGCAGTGTGTTTAAGCAGCAGCTTTACTCAGGAATGTTGGCAGGCCATGAGTCCGACCTCATATCAGCACTTACACAGCATTGAGTGCTTCCCACCGCATCAACATTTAATAGAGCCGCTCACCTCAACGCTTCTCACACACAGCTCGGTCTTTGTTGATGTTCAGTGTGCATGGTCTCTGTTTGGACACCAAACACACACACCTGTCTATTTTCACTTTTCACTGTTTACATCTGTGAATTCAATTAAATTATCAAGGACACTTAAAACAGTGCTCCCCAACATGTTTTAATCCTGTAAAATGTCAATCTTTTCATCTTTTTTTTGTGTAAAAGCTATTTTTTGATTTTTTATATATATATATATATATATATATATATATATATATATATATATATATATACACACCCACACACAAAGCTACCGTTTGTGATAAAAACATAAACTTGACGACAGAAAGTGTCAAATTACTTTTGTATTCATTTTGAACAGGATCCACTATTGTTCAAAAGTTTGTTGTCAGTAAGGTTTTTTTATTTTTAAATTATTTTTTGCAAGGATGCATTAATTCGAATAGAAGTAAAACTACAAAAAATGTTTTAAATAAATGCAGTTTTTTTTAATCCTGAAAAAATATTGTTTCCAGAAAAATATTGAGCAGCATTACGGTTTTCAACATTGATGATAATAAAAGAGTTTCTTGAGCAGCAAATCAGCATATTAGAATGAAGGCTGGAGTAATGATGCTGAAAAGTCAGAATAAGTTTTTTGTTGTTGTTGTTGTTTAAACAGTTCTTAAAATGTTTTAATAAAATTTCACATTATTACTGCTTTTACTGCATTTAAATAAAGTCTTGTTGCGCGGAAGAGACTTCTTTCACAGATCTTTATACTAGTAGTATACTAGTTTACACACTAGTACAATATAGATATAAATACAGTTGGATTTTATAGGCTGTCTAGACAAGACAGCATACATATTACTGGCTGAATAGCAGTCTGAGGCAGCAAATGTCATCATGACTTCTTCTGTTATGGGATCTTCATTCATTTGAATCCTGGATGTCTAAGGTATCGTGCCACAGTCTCATCCATTCACAGTGGTTTGAATATGGAGCGACAAACTCTGTTTAACCATTCAGGGTCACAGGGCTCACATTGCAGTGACCCGTGGGGACGCGCATGCTCTCATGGTCAGTACAGTCATGTGTATGACTCTACCTCCATCCGCACAATCTCAGATAACCCTCGGACGCAGGGCAGCGGAAACTGAATCGGTCCCTGGAGGTGAACAGGTCAGAGGAGATTGAAAGAGTAGATTATACTGTATATACTGCTGACAGCCTGCTATTTAAAAGAATGTATGTATTATGCAATGATAAATTATTCACATGTGTAGTACACTGCGTTGTTGTCTCATGACCTCATTATGTTTCAAGGTTGAATTGACAGAATGGCATCCAGTTAGCTTCTCACAACAGAATTTTTCAGTTTTTAGACCAGTTTGCCATTTGCATTGTGTGATGCAGTATTTTTGTGCCATGTTTTGGTTGTATGCTGCGCATTTCTTGTCAGATGCATTTAGAAAAATCACATTGTGCATGATGCATACTGCAACAGTAGTGTGGTAGTATGCGGTTTTAAACATACCCCAGATGCTGTTTATTGTTTGATTGTTAGATAGAGTTGCTGTTATTTGTGTTGTGCGGTGGGTAAAAGGAAAGGGATTTGTTTTCTGGCAGGTAATGTGGCAGATGTCTTTTTTAGTAGTATTAGTGGTTTTTTATTTTTTATTTTGCAGTTTATTCCTGTAACTGGGACAAATAAGAGAAAAGATGTGTAGAGAAAAAATATATAAATAATGCTTTTTGAGATCTAGCAGCAAATCAGCAACCGGCAGATACTTTTTATGACCGTACCATGTATGTATGATAGTGTCCATTTATTATTCATTTATTTTGTACATTTTATTTTAATGAATTAATGTAATGCTTTTTTATACATTTAAATTATGTATTTATTACTTTTAATGATTTTATTTTTTATTGCATAATAATATTATTTTAAAATGATTTAGTCTTTTTTTTCGCATTGGATTACATCTGCTGTTCATAAACCCAGGACTGTCCCAGTTTCTCTAAAAACCAAATTATGTAATATCAAAAAGTAAAGGCATTTTCTGTGTCACTGACGGCACATTTAAAATGAAGTGGTTTAAGCTGTTAGACCTTCTTTGCCTCACTGGTTTAAGTTCACTGTTACCTAGTAAAACCTTGCTGGGAGTGTCTTAACTGCAGGTTTATGAAATAATAAGATTGGTGTTTGCTCCGTTATCATTGGGAATGTGCGATGTGACCCTTCTTCATGGTTGCTTATTCACATGACGTCATGCAGTAGCATAAAACCTGGAACAAACTGGCTGATGTGTCCCGGAGAGGTTGGACCAACATGGACTAACTCTGGTAGTGCACGCTACTCTCGTCTGAAAGTGAAGTTTAATAGAAACCAAATGCTGACTAAAGCAAATCAAACTGCACATGTGGTTCAAATTAGCAAAGCAGCAACTCAGTGAAACTCAACACAAGCTGGGTGAAGTAGATTCAGGTTATTTCATTTTATTTTTAGATAAATTCAGAAAAAAAATATTTTGGCAAACTAAATTAATTCAGTATTTAAGTATTTAACATATATAAAAATTAACTTTCTGACTGACTATAATATAATGTATCATAATATAATATCATTTTTTTGTTTTTGTTTTTTTAAATTTTGTTATTAGCCATTTGTGTGAGTGAGTGTGTGTGTGGGTGTGTGTGTGTTTCTGTGTAGCTTTAATTTGAGCAATTTTAGTACTTATTTCATTTAGTAGTAGTTATTTCAGTAACTTGCCAACAAAGGCAACATTTCAAATGTTTGGGGATTTTTAAATTTTATTATATTTTAGCTTTATTCTGACTACTGAAGGCAATTTTGAATAGTTTTAATGAAAAAGAAGAACACTGAAACGGCTAGAAACCTTGTGGAATGAAGTGTATATTCACTGTTCATGAAAGTGTCCAGTCAGTCCAGTGAGCTCTGTTTTCCTAATAGCACAGTAATCACCGTGACGGTCCAATCTCTCTGCTTCCGTCCTCTTCTCTCTGACATCTGCGTCCCATGATGCCTCAGGAATGAGCTTTGAGATCCAGTGCACCCTTGAGAGTCATAAATTGAAGAAACGCGCCTTTGAAAAGTGACCATAAGAGTAGCCTTACTCAGTCCACGTGAGACTGAGAGAGTGTTCATGCCTGACTTTAAGGGGCTCTTCTGACATTTGCCTTCACTTTTTATGATTGTGTGAGTTCTATGTCAACAGAATCATAATTTCCCTCAGTCTGTTTTTAAAATACCGCATATCCTTTATATATGTGACTATAATAGCCTACAGAGACTTTAAAGTTTCCCTTTGAATTAAAAGCCAGATGTTTGTGTCATTCCTTCCACAGATCACACATGTTGCTATTGCTATAGTACACTTTTAGCATAATAGTAGCATATAGATGGCCTCCAAGCTAGCAGACATGGACTAAAGGCACGTGTTTTTCATCATGTGTCATTTGTTTTTGCAGGAGAGTGTGTGCTCCAGCGAGCCGTGCTGGTGAGGAAGAAGCTGTCTGCTAAGGAAGGAGGAGGCTGGTTGTCTGGGACTCTGTTCTGCACTCATTTCAGAGTTGCCTTCGTGCCTCAGGACAGCCAGAAACCTGACGTGAGTGCCACAGATTGCTGAGATGTTTCCGGAATGAGAATCCCAGTACTGTTTTTTCCGGGTAAAGTTAAGCCTCACTGTGAACCGTGAAGTGCTTCTGGCCGGCTCAAGTTCATAAAGTCTCTGGCAGACTAGTGTAACTCTTTGCAGACGTATTTATCCGGATGGCCTTCTTTTCTCTTTCTTCAGGATAACGCAGATCCTGTGATGCTCGGAGATCATGACGTAGCTCTCGCCTCCATTGATAAAGTTGTGGCAGGTGAGACAATCTCTACAGACAGATAAACAGATGCATATTTTTATGAAACCTATAAAGAATATGTCCAGGTCACTTTTTAACTATATGTTTTAATGCATATAAATGTGTGCTGTAGTGGGACCGTCTCGCACCAAACTAGTGACCCCTACCTGCTCTCTTAAATTCACCCCCGAGGAGCTGGTGTTGTACTGCCGAGACATGCGTGTCCTCTGCTTCCTGTTTGACAGACTCACGCCTGATACTCAAGCTGTGGAGGTTCGTTTTAATAAAAGAATATAAGGAAAGTCTCTCATGCTCAGCAAAGCTGCATTTATTTGATCAGTATATGGTGAAAACAGTCAACTATTATTGCAATTCAAAATAACTGTTTCCAACAGTTAAAATGTAATCCATTCCTGTAATGGAAAGCTTTACGCAAGTATTCAGTGTCACATGATCCTTCAGAGATCTTTCTGATTTCTGCTCTATTTCAGTGTTAAAAACAGCTGTGCTGATTAATGCCTTTTTTGAGGTTTGATGAATAGAACAGCTTTTATTTGAAGTAGGAATCTCTTGGAACTTTTATAAACATCTTTACTTCCACTTTTCAATTTAATGCACCCTTGCTGAATAAAATAATTAATTCCATGAAAAAAATCTCTAAACTTTTGTGTGCTAGTGTACTTGTGCAAGTGTGCAAATGCAGATGTTTAGTTTTTGCCAATAAGACAGGAAAAATAGTAGTTAATTTCATGCTTTTAAGAGCCAAACTGAATTGTATTCAGGCAAATTATCTACTAATTATATATATATATATATATATATATATATATATATATATATATATATATATATATATATATATATATAGACACACACACACACACACACACACACACACACACATATACATATACATGAGTCCCCAGTGAGGTCATGCTTAACCATCCAAACTGCTGACTTTGAGCTTGAAGTATTTACTTTTACAATACATTATTGTGGAGTGTGTTTCAAGCTTTTGATCATCATACTCTATTCCAACTTGCTTTCAGATCACATATACCATTGCTAAGACCTATCAACCACTGAAACCTGGAACCATCCTCTCCTTCCAAAATGCTGCTTTGGGTAGTACTGGTGAGTAATTGAGAATCAATGCAAAAATCCATAATGACAGTGAGAAGATGGCACACATACATCGCCCAGGCATCTATCTGATGTGTTTGTTTGGTTTTCTTGAATCTTAGTTTTGGTCATCTGCAATGTAACTCCACAACATTCCTTGAGGGTTGCCAGCAGATGTTTTTGCAGTATTTATAATTTTGAATAAAATGTGGTTGTTGTTGTTGTTGTTTTTTTTTTTTTTTTTTTTTAAGTTGTTTATCTTATACTAGCGTATGGTAATTAAAATGTGACATATTCCAGATGACACACTTTTTACTAGATAGCTTGGTGATAATGTTATGTTTTTTTTTTTACTTGTGGTCATTTATTGAAAAAAGTATAGAAAACATTGCCTATTTTGCATTGTGATCTTTATATATATATATATATATATATATATATATATATATATATATATATATATATATATATATATATATATATATATATATATATATATATATATTATTTTTGAAAATAACTAAAATATATGGTTACATTATATTAAAAAAGACTGTTTTTTAAAGTAATTTCAGAGCAAAATATTTTAACTTATATTGTCAAAAAGCTGAAGAATATTGGAATATTATTATTTTACCCCCTTTGTGGTCCACACATATTAGAGATTCAGATGAATCATAGAAGGAAATGTGAGCTAAGTCACGTCTCTGAGAGGGAAAGTGACCGGTAAACAGATGAATAATGGAAAGTAATCTGAAACAAGTCACCTTCTAGCCCTTTTTCAACCTTGTCAAGGTTTGTTTGTAGTCTGTGCATGTTCATTGCACCAGTCCAAATTGAGTTCGCAGCACTCAGGAGGTTTTGCACACAAACCGGATCTTGTAATCAATCCAAACCTTCAATGCTTCCCTATGCTGTCTATAGAAATGAAGCAGTTCCTAAGCAACAGGCGGCGTGACCCTAACATGAACTGGTTCGAGTGTTCGATGGGATGGGAGCAGGAGCTGGAGAGGACGGGTGCCAGCGGCTGGAGGGTCAGCTCTGTCAATGACCGCTTTGAGATGTCCACCAGGTAGAGCTCCTCTTTCAGACCTCCGGAGCTCAGTTTAGCTTTGACATTAGAAAACGTTTTTCTGCTTTTTTGACACGACTGATGTTCATTGTCCCATGACAGCGTTCTAAATGCTTTTCCCACACATACATTCTGATGAATAACATTTTGTGTGTGCAAAATACCATACTACTATACTATTATGTCATTTTAGCAGTATGCAAATACACAAAATGAACGAAGGTAACATTAGCTGTGATTTTTTAAAGACATTTTAAACAAAATTGTACCAAAATAACCACATTTCAATATTATAACTGGCCATCTCTTGCTGATTTTCATGTTGCAGTTACAGTTAGTAATAGGACAGTGTATATTTTTACATATTGCGAGATTGAGATTGACATTTATAATATTACACAAGATTAAAAAAAAAATGTTACTTTCAAATGATCAAAACACATCCTAAAACAGCAATCATGCATTCCACAAAAATATTAAGCACAGCAAAAAATTTAAAACATTGATTATATTAAGGAATATTTTTAAAACAAATTACATTTTAAAATATATTCTCATTCTCAATACTCATTGGGAATTGTATTAATATTTCATAATAAATATCATAAATCACAAATGTCTTCTTTCAAAACATAAGCCCAAACTTTTGAATGGTAGTGTAGAAATGTAAGGCTGAATCTATTTGAGCTCTCCACATGATCTCATGTTTGCAAAGTGTGTCCAATCATAGGCACATCATATTATTCTATGTGGAAACTATTCCCATGTTTTTTTTCCTCCTGTGTTCTTCCAGTCTGCCCAGATTCAATGTGGTTCCTCAGAGGGTCCTGGACACCGAGCTCAAGAAAACATTTGCCCACTTTAACGAGGGCCGCATCCCAGTGAGTTCATTCTGACATCCCGCTACAAAACAAGACTTTTAAACATGACATTATTTACTACTAAGATAAATGTTCCATAATGGAATGTTCCTAAATTTTGTTTTCATAATATTTTATAATGTTACCATAATTGAAATGTAAATTTTAATCCAGGCTACCAAAATGACCCAAAACCAAAACCTACTCCTCGCAAATCAAACACTTAAGGAAGAAAATCAGATCCTACACAACATTATTTCCCACAAAATATTCGGTTCAACACTCATCATTCCAAACCTCCTCCAAAAGACTTTCTCTCTACTGTGGAACTTCTGATTTTTTCTATTGAAATTCCCTTGACCAAAGTCAAATATCATGAATGCTTTTTATGTCCTTAAATGAATAGTTAGTAATAGTTCCCAAAGTATATGTTGTTGTTTTTTTTCATGCAGCAAAAAAGTCTGTCAAGCTAAAAAAAAAAAAAAAAAAAGACATAAAATCACCATAAGAGTAGTTCATATGATGCACTAAGTACTTTGAAGCAATTCAATAGCTTTGAGCATGAATGTTCATCTTCTGGATAAATTCCAGTGCTGTGAAAAAGTGTTTGCTCATTCCTGATTTCTTCTGTTTTTGTGTATATTTTATACTAAATTGTTTCAGCGATAAAACAAAAACAAACAAAAAAAACATTTTTTTCTTCAATAAGTAACGTGTTTTACATTTCATTTGAAGATCTAAACATATTTGGTATGGACTAGACACAAAAACTGAAGACGTCAAGAAGGATGCAAATACCTTTTCACAGCACTGCTTGTAATACTGTATGTAAAAAGCATTTTTATATGGAAGCATATTTTATGATTTATAATATGTCATTTAACTTTCCTCAGCGATGGTGCTGGCGGCATCCGCATGGCAGTGACTTACTACGAATGGCCAGCTTCCAAAATAACATCTACCACGAGAAGGACGACATCAGGTTTGTCATTTCTTATTTTCTAGATAAATTAGACGTTCATTAGCAGCGGTTGAGCATTCGTTACTGAACGGAGCTCTTGTCGTCTGTGAGCTACAGGAATCTGGAGTTGGTGCTCTTCGGCGGACAGCAGCTGTGTGTGATTGTGGATCTGGGAGAGGAAATGCCGTCACCTGCAGACATCCAGCTGGCTCACACCAGACTTCGGACACTTTGTCTGGGCGGTGGGTCATTTTACTTGATTTTTGATGGCCTGATGATACCCTGGTTACAAAACCAGCTTCAATTTTCAGACATGTTGTTGCTGTTCCAACAAACTCAGACTGAAGATGGTGGCCAGGCGAGCTTGATGGGTACAGCAGCACATAAGCATCCAAAAAGCTCTTTTTCAGGGCATATTAAAGGGTTCATTTTTTCACAGAAAACAAAACAGCTCTATAAAATATTCATAAAACTAGTTTGTTCTTCACACAAACCTGTTGTATGACTTGTGTGGATGTTTTTCGTTTTTGAGTGAAGTACTTTAAATTTGAACATTTTGAATTGAACAATTGGAATGATTGGAATCGGAGCAATGTCTTTTCTCTTTTGAGGTTAAATGCTGTGACCTTTTTTGTGCAACAGCTGTTTTGAGACTTGGGTGTGGATTTAAAGATTTTGTACGCAGAGGTCAAGAGCTTCTGATACATTTTAGTCATAGTCCCAGAGATACAGACTTGTTGTTTTGTCTGGCTTCACATTCCTCCTGTGGTTGAAGCCACACTGGCCAGAAGCATTCCTCATAGTGCTGCGAGTTCAAAGAGCAGCTCGCTTAGTCCCACTATGGCTGACCAGATTTTTGTTTCTCACATTTTTCTTTAGTGTGCTGCATTTTTCTATTGTCTGTTGTGTGATGCTAAAAAATACTGGGAATTAACTAAGGAATTAACAGAATGACATTTCAGCCATTATGAGATTGGGCCCGTCATGATATCAAAATATTATAGATTATAAAAATAAATGGCAATAGAATATTAATAATTTTTGGACCATTTTTAATATGTAAAATCAAATACAAGTGTTTCATTTCAACAGTTTATGCATGTGTTGTTTGCTATAATTAAAGGTTATGTATTAATATTTATTTATTAGCCACATTTGTTGCATGTGTGTTTTCTTAGTGTTGTTTCACATAATTAAATTTTATTTATGTCTATTTGTTTTTTAGCCACATTTGTTGCAGTTCTGATTAGTTATTGAAAAAAAAAAAATTTAGCTTTTTTTTTTTGTTGTATTTTATATAGAAAGTTCATATATTCATATTTGCATTTATTAGCCACACTCTTTGCATTTTTTCGTTTTTTTTTATTGGAGTTTGATGTAATTACATTGTATTATTTAAAATTATTTTAGATTTATGTTTATGCATTCTGCTTATATGTAGCTATTGACCAGTATTGTTGTTATAAAGTTTTCAAATGTGTTGATCAATAAAATGTATTTTTGTCTCTCTGCCCTACAGATATTTCATCATCTGTATCAGTACCTGATGACAAGTGGCTGTCCACTCTGGAAAGCACTCACTGGCTTGACTATATTCGGTATATTTGTGCATGAATACAAATAGTGATCTTTTAAACTATATAACAGTATTTGGATGCATCATGTAGAAATCTTTTCTCTCTTTTGACAACATTTGTTTTCTGGACAAAATACCACTCCCACTTTTTCTGCACCGTAGTATGTATACTGTGAAATGCATCTTACCCACACTTAAGAGCATACGGCCTCCCACAATTCAATGCTCTAAACTTTAACCTAAATTTTTAGCATTGTGTATTTGATGTTGCCTTCATCATTGTATCCCGCTGTGTGTGTGTGTGTGTGTGTGTGTGTGTGCTTTGCCCTGCTGTGTTTGATGTGATTGTCTCCACAGGTGCTGTCTGAGAAAAGCTGCAGAGGTGGCATGTTTGCTCAGAGGAGGTCACATGACTGTTGTTCTCCAAGGTTAGTCAAAACTGATCATTAACGGCCATCTGACCCGACTCTGAACTTTGCACCCTCCTAGCACACAATGATTCATGTGAGTCTTTACTGTTTAAACACATCAAATCTGTGCTGAATACAGTGAGAAAATCAGATGGTAATATAACCTTTGGCCTTTACCTGTACAATACTGGGTCAATAAGATTTTGTTATTATTATTATTATTATTATTATTAATAATAATAATAATTTTATTTAGCAAGGATATATTAAATGGATTAAAAGTTAAAGTAAAGGCATTTATAATGCTCCAAAAGATTTCTATTTTATATTAATGTTGTTCTTTTAAACTTAATATTCATCAAAGAATAGTGACAAAAAAGTATTACAGTTTCTACCAAATGATATTAAGCAGTGCAACTGTTTTCTACATTTGCGCTGTTTAATATTTTTTCTGGAGATTCAACAGTTCTTTTAAATTATAATATTTCACAATATTGCTGTTTTTACTGTATTTATCAAATACAAACAAAAGAGACTTCATAAACATTTAAAAAAAAACATCAACGCTGAACTTTTGAACAGTAGTGTAAATGTGAATTTTTCTTTTTTTACTTTCATACTAATCTTTTCTGTGTATTCCCATTCTCACAAGTTATTTCAGTATGGAAGAAAATATACTACTATTTTAAATTTGTGAGTTTTAGGCTTTCTTCATATTGCTAATTCTTTTTCGAAGCCGATCTTGATACTGCTTGAAATCTGTCCCATAAGTGCATTTCTAAAAATCTTTAGAGATCACATTTCAAACTACACAAGATTACAGTTTGTAACAATAGGATTTAATCTCTTTTTAATGACACACTCTTAGCAGAATTTAAAACGTACCACACAGTTGTGATTTATTGTTTTTCCAAACCCATAAACCAACAAACATCTGGCAGTGCCCTTCAATTCTTTAAATTCTTATTTCGTTTTACAGTCCTCTAAAGTGTTTGTTTTCCTCCACGTAACCCGCAGCTACCCTGCCATATACATCAATATTCTGTGTTTCTTGACAACCAGTGAATAACGTCAGGAATGGGTTTCTCAGATGAGGCTGACGCACCCATCTATCACTGTAAAACCTGTTTGCCACATGTGCTCTGAGCAGAGACGCTGAGAAAGCACCGCGAGAGGGCGATGAAATCCCCTGATCCACTGATTTACACATGCGTTGTGTTATGCTCTGTTTCCTCAGAGCCGGAGGATCGAGACATGAACTGTGTGGTCTGCAGTCTGGTGCAGGTGATGTGTGACCCTCACTGCAGGACCGTGGCTGGATTTCAGGGCCTGGTTCAGAAAGAGTGGATCACGGCCGGACACAAATTCCTCAGCCGGATCAACTATCACAGAGAAAGTGATAAAGAGGAGGTAAAAGAGTGAAAAAATGCTCTGTTCTGTAACGCACACACATATAAAATGCATCAAAACATTTGCAGTTGGTAAGATTTTTTTTGATGATTTCAAGGATGCATTTATTTGATCGCACATACAGTAAAAACAGTAAATACTGTGAAATATTTGTTACAATTTAAAATAACCGTTTTGTATTTGAATTATTTTTAAGATCTAATTTATTCCTGTGATGCAAAGCTGCATTTGTGAGTTGTGTGATGTACCTTGTTCTCCGGCAGGCCCCTGTGTTCCTGCTGTTTCTCGACTGCGTATGGCAGCTGTGGGCGCAGTATCCCGCGCGCTTCCAGCTGACTGAAGACTACCTGCTGGCTCTGCATGACAGTGTGCACCTTCCTCTCTTCAGCAGCTTCCTGGCCAACAGTCAGAGGGAGAGATGTCGCCGTTCACAGGTATACACAAAACACTAACTACAATAGAGCTACAGTATTTAATGCAGCAATGTCTTTGCCTTAGGGGCTAATTTGACAATAAGGCATCATAAGATAGTACATTATCTTCCTTTTGCATAGCTACTTAAATGCATAAACTACCAGTAAGTTTATAAGATAATTTTGTTCAGCAAGGAGGCATCATATTGGGCAAAAGTAACAGAAAATATATTTATATTGTTACGCTTGATTCATGTGTTCATTAACCAGCCAAAACAACCGATCTGAAGTGTGTGTTGTATTGCACTGTTTCCCTGCAGCATCTTCCCCAGAGCTACACCCCAGTGAACGGTCTGAGGGAGTTGCCCATGGGTTCCCCAGAGATGCCGGTAGACCCACCTTTCCCTCCGGTGTGGGACTGGGTCCTGCAGTACAGCGCTCAGAGACGAGCCCGCTTCACCCAACCTGTGTCCCAACCCGCCTGCCCTCCACCCGTCCTCAACGGAAACCTTAACACCAACCTGGAGCGCAGCTGGGTAAGAATGATCTACTGAGAGGTCTACACTAACGGTCCCACTTCAGCAAGGATACATTCATCCTGTGTAGGAATGGAGATCTGGGCTGCTAATCAAAAGGTTATAGGTTTGAATCCTACTAGTGCAATCTGAGACCCCAAAATAAAAATGGAACTTAATTTAATCACCCTCATGCCATTCTTATCCTGTTTTTATTTTATTTCTTTTGTGAAACATTTTTTTTAAAGTTGCAGACAAGCTTCAAAAAGCACCAAAAAGTTAGTCAATATTACTATTAATGCTGTTATTTTGAACTTTCTATTAATCAAAAACCCTCAATGTTTCCACAAAATATTATGCAGCGCAGCTGGTATAACGATGCTGAAAATTCAGCTTTGCATCAAAGGAATAGATAACATCCTAAAACATATTTAAATGGAAACTTTATGAAGAATATTATGAAATATTACTGTTTTTACCATATTTTATCAATTACATGCAGCCTAAAAACATAAATACTTCTTATTGACCCCAAATTTTTGAGTGGTAGTGTACAAGTCACCATCCAAGACAATAATAGATCATAAAACACGGTCAGAATGACATGAAGCTGAGAAACAGGTTCCTCCTGAGGGATCGTCCCTGTAATAACTGCAGTAAAACATCAGATATGACTATTCATTTCCTTCTTCCCTAACAGAGAGGAACAATATTGAGTAGGGAATTGATAGTACAGGACAGAGAAATTAATTATCAGCTAACAGGCATTGCTTGTGTCAAGTTAATGATCATTGATTCATGTTTTCTGGGTTGCCCTAGATGGCTGGAAATTAAAAGGGAGGTTCTTTAAAAATGAGGCCAACTAATAAACCTTTGCCAAAATTAGGTCGTTATTCTAATCGGGCTGTCAACTGACTGTACCGCTTCATTAGCCTGAGTGTGTTAAAACTGTTTATTCTCTCTCTCAGCACAATGATGGACTGCCAGGCTCTGTGTTCCTGTTGTCCCGTAGCACATTCTCCCATCCCTCCAACCTGCTCCCCTGGAGGAGCGGAAACTCTGGCTCTTACTGGAAGAGCCACCGCAGGGCTCCTTCATCTGAGAGTCTGTCTGGACTCGAGCGTCTCATCCGAGCTTGTTCACTCTCTGAACCCTCAGAGAACCCCTCAATCCTCCACGACCCGTACGAGCCCCTGCTGCCCCTGCTCTTGGGACCCTGCGTCAGAGTATGGAGGGGCTGCTATTTACGGGGCGCACTACACGCTCAGGTACACTGTGATTGGGGTTTTGTTCTTTCCACTAGGTTGCATATTTAATGTATGCAAATCATCAAAATACAGTAAATACAAATTGCTAAGCTTTGTTTTTTATCCTAAGTTTTCTTGAAAAGTAAAGAAATCGCCACTTTCAGGGGAATTAGTGCAACATATTTAAGATTGTATGTACTGTGAAAAACCACTTGGATTTTTGTATGGATGGAAAGATGGACGGACTGATTGATGACTAAACAGATTGATATATGGGTGGATGGATGGACAGATAGATAGCTAAACAAATAGATGGATGGATGGTGGATGAAAGGATAGATAGATGCTAAAAAAATGGATGGATGGATGGATGGATGGATGGATGGATGAATGGATAAATAGACATATGCCTAAATGGATGGATGGACAGATGAGTGGATGAACAAGACAGATGGATGGCTAAAAAGTTAAATGTACTGTATGGAAGGATGGCTAAAAGGATAAATGGATGGATGGATGCATGGACAGACAGGTGGATGGCTAAACTGATAGATAGATGAATGGATTGATTGCTAAAAAGATGGAAGGATAGATGGATGGCTGAACAGATAAATAGATGGCTAAAAAGATAAATGAGTAAACTGAAAAAAAGATGGATGGATATTTGATTATTGAAAACATGATGTTTAACATCCTCACGTTGTTGATGGCTTGTAATAAACAAGTCAATTGTATAATATCAGTCTCTCTCTCTCTCTACTTCCTGTAGGCTTTCTCCCACCCCACGTCTTCCTGCAGTCAGCATCCATTAGATCAGCTAGCCTGGGAAGTGCAGCAGCTCCGAGAGAAACTGGCTCAGGCTTCTCACAGACGCCCCGAGAACCAGACTAAACGACAGGAGCCACGCCGGCTGGAGTCCAACCTCAACCAGAACGCCAACAATGGGACCTTCCTCTTCTCCTCTTCCTCTAGATCATCTCAACAGCAGCCGCCGGCGTCCAGCCGAGGTGCGGCCCACTCCTCCGTCCCTCCCAGAGCCCAACGGACTGCATCTGATCCGTCCAGGCCTGCGCAGAGGAATAACGGCAAGCACACGTTTCTGTTTGGCCACCAAGAGCCACAATCAGGGCAGCGTTACATTCCCTCCCCTAGTGCCAAACTTCCCAAACGCCCCGGAAACTCACACTGATCTTTTGGAAGGAAAGAAATGCCCCCCCTCTGGTGTTTGTGTTACTAAAACAATTAAATACGGTACAAAGCAGAACCTAGAAATCTATAGCACAGAAATCTATGTGCACTTGAAAAAGCACAGATTGACATAGACGTTGTTTGTATAAGTAGCTATGTAAAGTTTAGCATTAAATAGGCTAGCAAAAAAGCTAGCATCAATTCTTTCTCTGTTGTGTTTTTATGAGATAATTTAACTACAAAAGCTAGTTCAATAAAAATAAAGAATCTTATTTATTCATCCTCATGTTGTTCCAAATGTATACTACTACTTCTGAAGTCACGATTTTGTGTGAAAATAAAACAAAATTTAAGTCTAAATGGTTAATTTTGAAGTTTAAAAGCTCGTAATTTGCATGTAAAACTGATTATTTATCTTGTGTTCCATGGAAAAAATAAAATTAAAAAGACATTGGTATGACATGAGGGTGACTAAATAACAGAATTTGCTATTATTTCAAATAAAAAATGTAGCGAAGCAGAGTGCTAGTAGCCTACATGTATGTTGTCTGCATGTGAAATGTTATGTGTCTGAGGTTCATGCCAAAATATTGATTTGATAACTTAATGTGTTGATAAAGAAACAGTTTTAGCTTAATGTAGTTTGTGCATGTAGCAGTAGTTCATGGTACATAGGCTAGTAAAATAGCGATTTGTGTTTCCTCAACCAAAAACGCGGGAAAATGGCTGCTAGCACGCAACCGAGGTTTTGCAGTTCGTTGAACGGCCACAAGATGGACACAAAATAATCTTCAGCCTCCCTGTTGAATGCAAATAATACAAAATGCTGTCTTGCCTCTTAATATTTACAAGCAATGGCACAATACTGTTAAGTGTGTTATGCATTTTTTTATTCTATTAAGTATTAATACAAAAATAGAAGAGAAATGGAGACTAGATGCAACATCAGTGAAATTACAATTATTTATATGCTGCCTCTGCCGTTTAAGTGGATATTTAAGTCTTACTAATTCATCTTTATGAACGGGGATGTGTTTTTAAAATCAATGTATGTATAAGGAAGGACAAAAAAAATAGCACTCATGTTGAAGGACATTTTATATTGTCATTGTTATGTTTGTATCTTCTGCGCATTACTCTCTCCGTTTTCAATCAGTTGAGTTCCAGGACTTCTTTCAAAATGTTTTTTTTTTTTTTTTTTTTTTCCTGTGGATGTTTTTTGTAAGACTGACCGATTTTCTACAAATTAAGTGTTCAGAACTGCTCATTCTGTTAACAGTTGACCCAAAAAAGGAAAACTCTCATTATTTACTCATCCCAATGCTGTTGTTTTTCCTCTTAAAAATTTATTTTAATGTTCTGAGCAAGAAAAAAAACAGCATTTGGGAGAACATAAATGTGACGTTCTCAATTTTTAGGTGAACTATTCCTTTTAGGTTTGATAGAAAGCTCTGAAGCTCCTTAGTGATGTGGCTTACAAGACAAGGCGGCTTCAGATCTGTCCTTGTGAGACGTTCTTCCTCAAAAAAGCATTGCGCCACTAATGTCTGACAACAGTGACGTTCTAAAATTGAGAGAGTAGCTCCAGAGGTTTCTGTCCTACTTATATTTCCCCTACGGGGAAAAGGTGCTGAAAACGTTAACATACGGTACGGTGTTGAGATTTCATTCTATTGTCTCGCTCTCACATCAGCAGGAGAAATGGACTTGAAATATCTTGCATCAACATATTTCACAAGACTGAATTGAAGCAAAAGTTTATTTGATGGCACAAGAATTGCTTGCATGTCTTGAAATGACCCAATGCTTGTGCCTTAAAACTGATTCCAGTTGTTTTGTATTTTTCATCCTTGCATCTGCCACAGGGACGAATCATTTCCTATTCTCATGTTTTTCATCCCTTATTCTTTTGTAACAACCTTGATTGGCACATTTTAGATAAATAAATACATATTATAGCTCGTAAATACAACTGTTTGATGGTTTTCTTAACATTTGTTATTCCGGCTTATTAATAATATATGACAAATGAGCCAAATAGTTCTGACATACTTGAGTCTTATCAAAATATAGATATTTAGAACATGAGCACTTTTACAAGAAGCATTACAAGAAGTTACCAAATAAAATAATGTTCACATCAACAGCGCTCATTACAAAAATAAATACACACTCAGGTAGGCTTTACTACTCGATATCATGTGGCATTAAAAACATCAAATACAGCAAAATACCAATTGAATCTACTATCTGTGAAAGTCAGTAGTTTGTTTACATCACTTCCACCAGTAATGAAGTAAAATACTCTAACATCAACTTACTTTTCCCCAATTATGGCACTGGAGAGCATAAGAAACCTATCAAATGATTCCCTTACAATGGTTTACAAAGGGTTAAAGTAACAAAAAAAAACACTTAATGATAGACTTGTTTCTTACAACTCACTTCATAATACATTAATTGATGAACCGGAGTGGTGTGGATTATTGTGATGTTTTTATCAACTGTTTGGACTCTCATTCTGACGGCACCCATTCACTGTAGAGGATCGATTCATGAGCAAGTGATTTAATACTAAATTTCTCAAAATCTGTTGTAATGAAGAAACAAACTCATCTTGGATGGCCTTAGGGTTAGTACATTTTCAGCTCTTTGTCATTTTTGGGCGAGCAATTCCTTTAAATGAATTGCTACAATCATTCCCACAGGCCTCCTTTCTCTTCAACCAGCTGCTGCTTTTGACTTCCGAAGGGCGAACAGTGGGTCATGACTTGGTAGCTGTGGGCTGAAGCGAAGCCTCCAAGGTGACGGAGGGTTTTGCACACTGGGCAGGGATATTCGGCCAGACCTTCTATGTCCTCAAAAGCCAGGTTGACGATCTGATCGGAGCAGGGGTCGCAGTAGAGATGGCCACAGGAGAGTCGCTTCAGCCGGGCCTCGTAAGAGATGCAGCACTGGCAGTGAGGAACATCAGAGTTCAGAGACAGACTGCCGGTCAGAGAACTGCTCTCCATGCTGGCGGCCTGACTCGAGCCCAACTTTGTGGATGACCTGCAGGAGCATGGGAAAGACGGATGAGATCTCTTTCATATTGAATTGAATAGTATTCTCTTTAGATTTTGTTTTCTCTGATAAATGCCAGAAAAATGCACATTGGTATAGCTTAGTTTAATAAGTTGATATATTTTTCAAATGTAAGTGCCAGAGCAATTGCTTGCCTTTTTTAAGGATTTTTTAAAGACGTCAGATGATTCAACAGACCACACTGAAAATATAGCGTTTAATTTCTAATTTTAAATTAATTTCAATAAAATATATATTTTTAAATCTATCTTTTAAAAAAAAGTAAAATATCTAACAGTTTTCATTTTCAATTAAAATATTGTCTATATATTTATTAAATTCAAACTGGATTGTAAATCTGGAATAAGTATTTTTTTTTTAATTGTAGATTAAGAAAAGTTCTTTAATTTTTACATTTTCAAGTCAAATCTAATCTAATGCTGATTGATTGGATTTTTTTGTTACGTCAGTGTTTTCAATACATAATAAGACGTTTAAGACCACATGAATGGCAATCAAATTCCAATTCAAATCTGGAATACATGTATTTATTTCAATAAAATAAATGTAAATAAATAAATAAATTCTTAAATCTTAAGTTTTAATTTCACAAGAACCTCCATATACTTTAAAGACCAAAGTATTATCTAAACTATGATGCTCACCTACAACACAACTCATTTTTTACTGTATATTTCTATTCTTTTAGGAGACACATCTGAGACTCCTTCCCCTCAATTTAGTAGAAATATGACATGCTTACAAAGAAAGGTAGTGTGTGAACCCAGGATGAATTTGACGTTTGCCAATTAGCCTACTACATCATTTTACTGTTAAAGTCAGCATGCAATAGGCTAACAGCCTCAGTTTAAACTAGTCTTAAAGCCTGATCAGGCTAAAAGAAAACAGCCTTAAAATAGCCACACTAGACTAGATCAGCAAGCCATATTATCTATGATTGAAGCACATCGTTATTGTTCTGTTTTGTGCTGTATAGCAGATTATTATGCACCATGGATTCTAGAGACATCGCGCAATCTCTGTAGAAGATGATGTTCGGAGCAGGCATTGCCATAGCAACCCATATATAATCTGCCATTGTTCAGTCCGCCAACACGAATCCTGCATGTGCATGCAAACATCTTCATAAAGATAACGCGCGACACTGACACGGTTATTGAAATATGACGTACCTGTGCGAAGAGGACGGAGAGCCTTTAAAACAGTCCAAGCTCAATGTCGCAATAATCTTCCAGCACATGTTCAGCTCTCTCATGGTGCACGACTGGAGAGATGTGACATCTGTGCGAGCGACTCATAGTTTCGAAGCATGTTTACGCGCGCGGACAGTAAATGGGTCATTAAAACGCAGTTCACGACGCGATGGGCGGTTTATCGTTCTCGAGGTGGGAGCAGGTCGATGAATCAATAGGAGGAGATTGCTCTCGATGGTCAGCGCCAATGAGATGCAGATAGAAACGATAGAGCGAGAGAAAGAAATGGAAATCTGCTCATCACGCGCGAAGCGAGCGATGCGCGAGCGTCTCTACAGGATCCTTGCCGTCCTCACAAAGTTTCAGTCAAAAAAGACGCAAATTAAAGCATTACTCGACCTAAGTTTACTTAGATGTTTTATGGAAACGGTTTTTAAAATCTGTATTCAAATTGAAAGCATTTTTCCAATGTAGCCTGTTTATTTCACCGTTAAAATTTATTTATTATTCTGTATTATTTAGTTCTAGCAAAGTATCCAGAAGTTGTTGTCTATTCCAGTTTTATACCTATTCTACTTAGACCTTAAGAAACTAGTACTTTTTGTCCAGTTACTATAAACTATTCTTGTACTTAGTACTACATATTGATCTAGTAATTCAATATTTATTATAGTGTGCATTCTAATTGTAATAACATCTATCTATCTATCTATCTATCTATCTATCTATCTATCTATCTATCTATCAGTCTCTCTCTCTCTTTCTCTCTCTAGACTATATATAACTTATAAGTCAATATAAATAATTTATAATTGTGTTTATAAATTGTATAGCATAGCTTTTGAAGTTGATATATTTCTATAATGTAAATGTCAGAGCAGTTGCTTGTACTTTAAAAAAAAAAATTCAGAGGTTTCAGTGAAAAATCTAATATTTCTCATCAAAAACAGATCACACTGAAAATATGGCATTCAATTTCTAATTGTAAATTAGAGACCAGATTATTATTATTTAAAATAGGATGTTCACATTCACACACTATTTAGACTCATTCTGTGTGTGTCTTTTTATGTATATTTTACTTTGTAAAGCTTATATAAGTAGATATAACTAATTTATAATTATATATGTGTGTGTATACAGTATATTTAAGTACACACACATACAGACACACACACACACACACACACACACACACACACACACACACACATATATATATATATATATATATATATATATATATATATATATATATATATATATATATTTTTTTTTTTTTTTTTTTATTATTCTTATTTTTTTTTTACTTTTTGTTTTTTTTGCTGGGCACTGAAATATTTATTAACAATTAACATAAACAATTAACAATTAATTGTCTTTCTTTATACAGTCAAACAGCTCTGAAATGGCCTGTTTCCTAACAGGTGTTCACTTAGACATGCTGTATTTTGTTGATCAGTAGACTGATATAAATTGGGATAATCATATTAAGGATGTTTCGTACCAACATGCCTCACAACAGCTGGAACCAAAGAAACTGGAGATTTCAAAGAGATTTTACTACATTTTAGTCCTTGCATTTTGCTTAATAATAATGTATATATTAGCATAGGATGTCTTTGGAACAGAAGAAATCTAGCTTGCTTTAATGTCAAGTGCAGCATGGCACTTTTTAGGGCACTTAACAATACTTAGTACATCTTATTTCTTTAGAAACGGCAGCACTAATGAAGCCCTGAGCACAAATTAAGATGACTCAGAAGCATCTGCTGGAGTTGGAGGTTTTCTGTTTTATTAGGTGCCATCTCCTCATGAGGCAGAGAGGTGTAATTTAGCATTAATGAAGTAATCCATTGTTGTGACATGGTTTTGGGGAATTAAATAGAGCTAATAATTTTGTTGTTCTCTTCTAATGGCCGTATTACAGCTTGATGATGATTACCCTGTAAGGAGGTAGCAGTTTTCCTAACATTTCCATAAGACGGCATCATATAAAACACAATGTTCTTGATTAAATTGTTTACTTGCTCACAAACTTTTAGGGACTTCTAAAGAACTGCAACATAACCAAGTGCTTTGCATACTGTAAAAGTCATCATGAAATGCAGTTTCTAACCCATTTTTTTATTTGAAATAATGTGCACCATTAAGTCTGGCTTGTTTTTGCTAAAAAAAATTAAGTATGTTAAAGATTTTAGTAGATTTTAGCAATTAACAGGAAACACAGATGGTTGAAATTGATACTACTGTATTATATTCGACATGCAAATTTCTAAGCCCTCTGAATTATAAACATGAACAAAACATGGCTGAAAAATCTGTTGAGCATTCTATTGAACAAGAGTTTTTGTACCCACTTCAGGTCATCATTAATGTGTCTTTTTGTTGTAAAATCTTAACCGATTTCTGTGATGTTAACATAAAAATAACTTTTATTTTGTTAGTAATATTTCAAGATTCAAGAAGCAACTTTACTTGAATATCCTTACATAATTTTCAGAAAGATCAATAATTGTTTTGCATTTTGCAAATATACAGCTTTGATCATAAAAGTAAGCATTTGCATATCATCATACTAAAGACATATTGTTGCGAGATATAGAGTGACAACTGATATTTATAAGCCTTTTATGTAAGTAGTCTGTTACAAATCTTAATGACTTACATTTAAGCTATCAGAATTTCAGCTTACTTTTTGGTCATATACTATAAATATCAGCAACTGCACCAAACTTCATGTTTTTGCTCAGTTTGGAATAAAACGGAGCTGTTTTCCCTCTTCAAGTGAGCTCAGTATTCTCATTATATCGTACAATGTAAGCCATAAAATTTCGATCGATTATTATACTCAAGAAACACACTATTTTTTTCTAAAGGTTCAGGGGTCTATTCCAAATTATTAAACTTAATATGTCAGGCTTTAGTGGTTATGATTGCTTATCCAGGTTATACAGAGATTTCAAGTTTACATGATTAATTAGTTGCCCGTCATTTTGGTGTTGAGGTACTGTGGTGTATTAGCTTCTTCAGAGACCTGTCCATCAGCAGATGCTTCTGTTGTAAGCAGGAGAATGGTGACTTGCAGCCTTATTTGAAAACCAGTCACATCGTCATACTGCCTGTTGCTAAGCACTGCATTAGTCCATTATGTCCAATAATACTGGCACTTCTGGATCCCTGTCTGACAGGCACAGGTTTTTCAGTGCAGGTTTCATTGCAATTCCACAATAGACAAAATAAGAAATATCCCAAAATGATGTGGAAGCAGATTTTTCCAGATTTGTGATGCTAATGTTCCATCTTGGAAAACAACCGCTTTTATCAATGATGTCAGAATCAGCATCATAACCAAAGCACCTAATCATGGCAATTAGGAAACTGCTGGAAATTAAATATGGCAGAACATTATTTGTTAGCATTTGAATCATATTGTTACTGTTACTTTGTGTCTTATATCATACTGCTATTCCATTGGACGTGCTAAGCCTAAAAACAAAAATGTATATCTGACTGATTCGTTATTGCAAAAAAGTGTCAGCGTAGACAAATTACAGCCTTTATTTAAGAGGTTATTAGCATAAATATTGGCTTATATTTATTCAAGAGAAAATTATTCTGTTTTGATAGTTCACTATCACAGGAGTTTTCAGACTGGTGTCAGGGGAAAAGTTCACAGGAAAACAGTATAAAAAACATAATTAAACATAGCTATATAAATATATTAATTTGATTTAAATCAGTCAATCAATCAGTAAAACATGTAAGCTACAGTGCATCAAGAAGAGAAAAAAATGTAATGTTACGTTATATAATTTTTTTTTGTTTGTTTCATGTAGGCCAATATTTGTTAATTTTTCTCAGTATAAATTGCGTCTTTAGGCTACATGAAACACACATAGCACCTGGATGCACAGGGATCATGATAATCATATTTGGGGGTCTGTGGAATCTAAATGTTTGAAAACCTTGTCCTTTCTTTTCTCTAGCAGACAGTTATTAATTGACAGTGTTTTAACCTTTGATAAAGGCAGCAGGCTGCGTCAATTTTACATTAATAACAGTCGATGGAGAGAGACAGGAAAGCGCATCATGGTTCCGTGCTTTTGTGCACGAGACACAGCACGTGTTCAATCATGCACAGACCATTGATTTCAGACTCACTACATGTTTTAAAAGGATTATATGTTAACCACACAATATGAAATTAAATTATAAAGAAACGCGACTAATGCCGCAATTGATTATTCGAGGAAAACACGCATGTTTCCGTGAAACCTTTTGTAGGCAGTTTAGATTAGACATATTTAATACTTTTGATCATAATGAAACGCGTTTCTCTTAAAGCTTTGGTGATGCTGATAGCCTATTCATTTAGGGTCACTGTCTTGCACATTGGAGAACGGTGCGCTCGAGATGAGGGATGCGAGATAGCGAATCGTACTATGGCCACGGCTTGGTTTATGAATATTAATTGCGTAACACCACGTTAGGTCAGTAAACCTAAACGATTGGCTGAAAGGCAGACGTTCGTAAAGAGTGCAGGTCAGCTGACGAACGAAGGAATTCTACGTGTCTCATGAATATTAATGACGCAGCGTGACGTTTGCCCCACTGTTTGGCTGAAGAGCAGAAGTTTGTGATTCTGTTGTCCTATCAGCGAATTCTAGTACGGAGAAGGCTTGGCTAGGAATACTAGCTAGATTACGTAACTGGACGCTCTAGGAAGGTTACCATGCAACGTCAGCGTGCCGATTAATATTAATAAGTCAAGCGTTCGCCATAGTAGGAATAGTTCATTGTGCCTTTGTGGTAGGGTTGCGCCCCGTTACACGTCACACGCGCTTTCGGCTACAGGGTTGAAGATACAGGCAATGTCACACAGCCCTCCTCATCATCACGACTAGAAATTCACCGTATCATACATACAAAGCTTTTGGGGAAAATAATAACCGTATCGCTCTGGTAAGTGACCTTGCTAATTAATGAGTGTTTTTGGAGCTAATTTATAATGAGCATGCACATAGATTAAATGCGCTCGTAAATTTTTTAAATATACCACATTTATGTTTGAATGTGTGTTTTAAAGTTAAATGCTAAATTTTATGATTTTATATTTGAGGTATCAGATTCATTCAATTGGAAAATAATATGTGCTCATCAATGATAGATGCAAACGTGGTCTTCATCAACAATCTTTATAATTATAGCACCCTACGTAAATGAAATAAAATCTGTTTTTAAGGCAACCTTTTGTCATTTTACACGGCACATGCATCATCTCAAGACATTAAAATTTTAATTTTTTTATTTTTTTTTATTAAATTTTTTGGTTGAAACGCGCTGTATTTTGCACCCAGAACGTTGTAGCCTATTGTGACTTATTGCTTGTATGTATATTAATCTTTATTTACCATTGGGTTAAAGCATAGATTAAAAGAGTAATTGATAAAAGCCATATTCCCATAGAGACATACGGCACCTTAAGCCTCGCCCCTTCACCTAAAATATCCATCAGAACAAGACTTGATTGGGCTTTCCATTTTCTTCACTGGATGATTTTGGACTGGTATCGAGTTTCATATTTGCGATAATTGATCCACCAAGAGAAATATAAATTAAAATGATATTTGTACCGCGTTATATCTTGAAGCATCAAAATGACCTTGCAGCAGACATGAAGAATGGAAACCTGCTCCATGTGTGCGCGTGTGTATCTCCTCGATGTTTTATTCCATTGCTGACTGCATTCAGTCTCGTCACGACAGCAGTGTCACTTGGTTTGACTGAATTCACAGCGATGCTCTATGTGCATCTACATGTGTCTGTATATCACTGCTGCTTTGAAAGTGAAATAGCATTTTTGAGCTGGAAATTACCAACCATTACTCTTGAGTGCATGCAAATGGTGATAACTGTGCTCTTTATCAGTTCTTATATAAGAGTAGATTATGTAGAGCTAGATATTTGGCAGTTTTGATGAAATATGCAAAGCTGTATGGTGTTAGTATAGCCTACTGTTAATATGAAGAGATTTCCGATGGTACAACATTGATGATAATAGCCCGTATGTAGACCTTAATGTTGGTAGTATTGCTATATCTATTCATATCTTGATTGATGTTAGAGTTTTGTATCTGATTGTATTGTTAGTATGTAGAGAGTCATGAAAGTATGTAAAGCTGTATATCTTATAGTAGTGTTGGTAGAGTTGAAAGAGAGAAAATAAATAATGTGATATGCAAATGTCTTTGATGAGTTTTGATCAGGACATTGGTAGGACGAGTGACTATGTTTGCATACTTCTGGACCCTGTCTAGGACCGTTTCTCCTAATGTGAATTGATTTGCAGGCTGTTTGTGGTACACCGCTTCTGATGTCTCTGTCAGTGGTGGTGCTGCTCAGGATTGCAGTTGTTCCTCAATCATTGTGTGCTCTGTGCGCTGCAGTGCTCTTTTCAGAGTAACCTCGTGAGGAATCCTCAGAGGAGTGATGTGGCAAAGGAGGAAGAGAGAGAACAGGGTTTAACAGCAGGAGTGTTTATCATTGATCTGTGCAGGTGCTGATGTCTTATCTGACTGGGCCGCCGGTCATAACTCACTCATTCAGGGATCTGGAATATATGATTACCACTTGAGTTTGGTGCAGTACATTTCCATGCCACATTTGGATAATATTTTTAATATATAAACTAATATTTTTAGTACAATATTGCAATTTAGCAATTCAAGGAGTAGTTTCCCCCCAAATTAGAATTTACCGGAAATGTCTTCACCCTCAGACCATCCAAGATGTAGATGAGTTTGTTTCTTTATTGGAGTGAATATGTGCCGTCACTCCAAACAGCTGATAAAAACATCACAATAATCCACACTCCAGTCCACCAATTAACATCATGTTTAGGAATCAAATCCATGATTAAGGGGTGTTCATTTTTAAACTTTCACTTCTGGCCAAAAGTCCATAATTCATAATAACACTCCATCTACTGTTGTCCTTTCGCTTCAAAATCCACCGGCATACTTGATTATAACTGTTTTGGCTTGTAAACAGTGCTCGATCTGTGCATATTTATCTCCTGATTCAGACAAGACAACTTTTTCACTATGCAATATTATGAATAATGGACTTAAGTTTTAGTTTGGAAGCAACGCTTTGAAAATATGTGTACGCATAGTCAATTTCTCCAAATGTCTCTGTCAAATCAAATTCCAGGTGCCCCCTCCCCCCTTTCCCTTTCTCTAATTAAAATATGTAAAATAAAATGTTTTCTTGGGATTATTCCTTGCTATAATTGGTGATTAGTTCTACGTTTTTCCTGTGTCTTTGAATACCCACTCTCCATCTGTTAGTCTTTTGCAAAATCACTTGAACAAAAGTTCAAAAGAAACTTGCATAACAGCAATGATTCAGGTCAAAGCCTGAGTAAATGTTCAGAGTGAAATCAAAGGCATGCAGATTTTGTTGAAGGCAGCCAAATTGAAGCAGAATCTCAGAAGAGGTGTCTTTACACACCAAGGTAGAGCTATATATAAAAATGATTCCTATTTGCTTGTGTTTGCTTGTGTTTTGCTATATGCTCTCCCAGCATATGTGTTAAAAGCCAAAAACCTCTGTGAAGTGTAACAAATAACAGTGACATCACATTCCTCTATAGATGTGTGATTTACTTAGATTTTTTTTTCAAGGTTACATCCAAATGTCCTCAGTTTCACAAGTGATGCACATGAAGGGTGAGAAGTTTAACTGCAGTATGCTTAGGTTTATACTGCATGAGTCCGCATATAACTGAACCATACGCTAATCTCTCACCCATTAATCCCTGCGGTAAAATATGAGCATTTATAGAGGGACCTATCCTTTCCTCTGGACTTATATACACCACACATAGTATGTGCCATGACTGTTCTTTTGTCATTTAAACTGGTTGAGTTGCGCATCCCACAATTATTTAAGTCAGAGTCAGAATTTAAAGCCATTTGCAACCCATTTCTGAGTGAAACTGGATACTTATCAAGAAGTAATGGAGTGAAGCTTGGTTTTATCAGACTAGAATTGAGAGAATTGTGTAAAGTGGATAGATCTAGATCGAAAGATGGTTTGGCTCTCTGTTATCATTGTGACCTCAGCGGAAAAAGGAAATTTGTTACAGAGAAAGAAGACATTCTTACGTCTGGATGACATTCAGTGTTCCCCCCCCCCCTCTGGAACAAACACACACACACACACACACACACAAAAAAACAAACTCTGGTGTTTTTTTTTCAGATACTATATTTTATAATATGAAAATGAAATAATGAATAATGAAATGTTTCATTTCTGTAGACTAATGTGTGCTAATGAATCATGCACCGTCAGATCAGGAACATATTAAGAATGCAATAAGGTCAGTTTAAATTTTAATCTTTGCAGAATATATATTTCACATTTCAGTGTTAATTCACATTTGCACTATAGCAACAATATGATAGAATAGAAGTGTTTCCTGGTTTTAGTGAAACATTGCATTGACAACACCCGTCTAAATGCGGCTCAGTGTTTGCGCTGGAATATTTTGGGCTAAAATGGAGGCAGGGCAGAGGATGCTGGTGGTGCTGATGTAGCAGAGGGCAGGAGTGACTGTGGCCATGGTGACAGCAGCACACACTGAGAGATTTGTTCCAGGGCTAACGTGACTCACAGCGGCTGTGTCCTGAGACCGCTGTCGAGACGCTTCTAACCATCCTCCTCTCCTCCCTCTATTTCTCCGCACTCATTCCCCGATCCATTAACTCCAGGCTTCTGCTGTCACTCACGCTCGTTGATATACACCAGATACGTTGAGCTTTGGTCTTGTTAGCAATACTTTTTCATCCTTAAGCGTAAAGATAGTGTTTAACTGATTACTTTTCGGTGAGCTTAGACTTAAAACAAATAAAGAGATGATGTGCAAAAGATGAAGAATTTTTTTTTTTAAAGTGGCTAGGGCATTCTTTCCTTAAATTATTAAGCTAAATATTAAATAATATATTAAATAATGTAATGTTACAGTGTTATAATACAATCATTTTTCAGTTACAATCACCAGAAATTGAAGGTACGAATACGATTTTAATAATATATTTTAATAATAGAATTATTAATACAGTTATTTAGACATTATAAAAAATATTTTAATTCAATTTCTGTTTTATGTTGTTTTTATGTTAAGTCTCTTATGCTCACCTGCGTCTTTTATTAAATCAAAATTACAGTAAAATAATATTGAGAGAAATTTATAATAACTGTTTTCTTGAAAATATTGTAAAATGTAATTTATTCTGGTGATGGCAAAGCTATATTTTCAGCAGCCATTATTCTAGTCATATTATCTTTCAGAAATCATCCTGATATACTGATTGGCTGCCCAATCATTTTTCTATTGAATAGAAAGTTTAAAAGAGCAAGAGTTATTTCTAATAGAAATCCTTTGTAAGAGTAAAAATTTAATGCATCCTAAATTGAACAAATATCTTACTGACCCCAAGTTTTTGAATGGTAGTGGAAATTAAAATGATTTATTATCACGAGATCCTTAAAAGTGGTCCTAAATTACAGCTGAAATATGTAATTTCTTAGCCATTACAAGCTAATTAAATTTTGCAACAATATTGCTTGATTCCAAACACTCCCTCTAACAAACAGATAGTCCCTTCTCAAACTTACACCATTGGCTAATTTATGCCCTGAACATGTTCTGAACAACAAGTTTGGTTGAGATTCACCTATTGATACATTCACTTGTTTGTATCAGGCTTACTGCTTCATTACATTCTAGTTGCTGTTATGCTGTGGATGTTAGTATACTCATGTTTGTCCTGTGGAAAGCCCCTGGGCTGTTTCATCATACACATATTCCATATGTCTGGTGAACAATGGATAGCTTTATTTCAATTTTGTTCAGATAATCGGTCACAATGTGGAAAATTGCTCGGTAAGACGTGTATTGTTCCTGAAGGGCACACTGTTAAGGCTGAAATTGCTTTTCAGATTATTTAAATTAATAATTAATTATCACATTAAGTGTATTAATAGGGTTATTATATGGGATGACATAGGATTTATAATGCCTTGTATGTAAATTACAGACGTAAAATGAATAATAACAAGTATTGGTTAACAGAAGTGGTACTGTAGGAAATAGGAATAGGAATGTATGCATTAATTTGAAAGTTTGAAATTAGTTTTGAGTGCTTCTTGTCTTCTCAAATCTTTATGTATGTAATTGTTTGCCTCGTTTTTATCAAATAAGGACAAAAATTATTTTCCTTGGATCCAAACATGTGTGACTTTTATTTTTCTGTGAAAGTTTTTTCGTGTCTAATATTATGTGACATCAGAACAGATTTGGAGAAATTTAGCATTACATCACTTGTTCACCAATGGATCCTGTGCAGTGAATGGGTGCCGTCAGAATGAGAGTCCAAACAGCTGATAAAAACATCACAATAATCACAATAAATTCACTTTGAACCAAAAAGCTGCATGTTTGTAAGAAACAAATCCATCTTTCGGGTTTTTAAACTTTAAACCGTTTCTTTTGGCCAAATACGAGCAGAGGTGGGTAGAGTACCCAAAAACTTTACTCAAGTAAAAGTAAAAGTAATTCTAGAAATATTTACTCAAGTAAAAGTAAAAGTACTAGTCTTGAATAGTTACTTGAGTAAGAGTAAAAGAGTATCGGATAAAAAATCTACTCAAGTAGTTAGTTACTAGTTACTTTGGGTCATATATACAGAGCCTATTTTTATTTAGATATATAGATTAAATGTATGTAATGTATGTGTGCGTGTATAAATTTATATATTTCATCAGCCTTTACTCCAATTTATCATAAAACCCTGTCTGTTTACTTAAGTAACAGATATAGGTTTCATGCCATAACATGTTTTTAATACGACTTACTTTATATTAAATGTGAATTTAATATTGAAAGGTAATGTGATATAAATTTTGCTACTAATCTTTCATTGTTCAGAAAGAGAGCAAATAACATTTACATTATTAAAGATCATTTTCACACAGTCAGTCTAGATTTCAATCACTCTCAGAAACTCCCATTAAAATCACTGAAACTGTTAACACTGTGAAATCAATATCTTAATTATAGATTCGTACACACATCTGCACTTTGTTGTTTCTGACGAGAGCATTCGCCAGAAAGAGGTATTCAGTCAGTGAGTGAGCGAGTGAAGGAAGCACCGGCATTTTAGCGATGACTCATCTGAGCGCCTCTGATTGGCCATTGCATTCAAAAGAATCGTGTGTGATTGGTTATAATGCGCAACTCTGTAAAAACGCATCTATCTCTGGCTCAGCGCCAGCTATCGATCACAGATCTGATGATATGACTTGCTGAACGTACTCGCACCGGTGTGATTGTATTAAAATTAATAAAATCTTAATCGGCTATTTTTTTTTTTGTCTTTTGGAAGCTGCATTCAACTGACTCCCCTCTGTTATAAGCCACACACGTACAACAAACTACCATCACAGTGGTAACGTGTAGACTGTAATCGAATATACTGTAGCCCAAGTTATTACCTGTTAAACAGTATACAGCACACACGGTGTTCATCTAATAAGGATCTCCATCACAAGCAAATACTAGCCTGCAGATTTGCTTTCAATTCAGTGCAGATCCATATCCATGTTTTCAACGCTGCTGATGATCTTAAACGTTACAACTGTGAACCGCTTCAGACGCTCAGCGCGTGGTGCAGGGAACTGAACGACTCATTCAAACTGATTCATGAACCAATTCACTCGTTTGCCAATTGGTTTGATCAAGCCTTTGAACAGAATTGACTCAAAAGAACGAATCATTAGCGTGCATCGCTCATTGACCAGAGAAAAGTAGATGGCGCGTTTGGAATAAACTGAAGCATTTATAACATTTATTGCATCAAGATAAAGTAACGAGAGGGGCGTCGCCTACAGTAACGAAGTAAAAGTACAGATTTTTCCCAAGAAATTTACTCAAGTAAGAGTATAAAGTACCCATCTTTAAATATACTCCGAAAAGTATTAGTTACCCCTAAAAATTACTCAAGTAAATGTAACGAAGTAAATGTAACTCGTTACTACCCACCTCTGAATACGAGTCCATATCAATAATAACATTTCTTCTAGTGAAATGTCTATCAACTGTTGTCTTCTCCCATCAAAATTTACCAACAGGTTTTGTACTGTTTTCGCTTGGTGTGTTTGATCTTTGCATATTTATCAACTGATTTAGACAAAATGACTAACCTCATCTTTCACTAGTGAAAGCAATATTATGAATAGGACTTACATTTTTACTTGGAAGCAACAGTTTAACATAAAAAATGTAAAAATGATGGATATCTTTCTCACAGACATGCAGGTTTTCACTTCACAGGATGTTAACTGATGCACTTGAGTGGTGTGGATCATCTTAGCAGCTGTTTGGACTTTCATTCTGATGGCACCCATTCACTTCAGGGGATCCACTGAATGACAGAAAAATGAGAAAGTGATGTAATGATATTTCCCATGAAGAAACAGCTCAGTTAAGCAGTCCCAAGTCTAAGTGTTTTTTGCCTTGTGTGTGTTTGCATTCCTCTGGCAGCGAGCACAGGCTCCTCCTCTCTCTCTCCACATGCTCTGCAGCTCTGTAGGACACTGTTGCTGAGCAGGTCTCCTAGCTCATCGCCAACCTTCGACCGCTGGCATTTAACTGGCTCGGCCAAAGTGACCCTTCAATGCAACACATGGCGGCTTAATGTCCTTCTCTAGAACAAGGACTGTGCAGTAGAGACATAAAACGTACTATTCCTGAGTAATGTTCAGACTTCAGTATAGACTTTGGCATGATTCTGTTGCTAGGCTACACTCTTAAAAATAAAAGTTCCAAAAGAGGGTTTTCACAGTGAACAATTCTGGGTTCCACAAAGTCCCTTTTTATTATTATTTTAACAGTCTAAAGAAACATTTTCTGTTATAAAGAACCTTGGATAGGTTCCATTGATGTTTAAGGTTCTTCATGGAACCATGAATGCCAATGAAGAACCTTTATTTTTAAGAGTGTAAAAATACACAGCACACAGAACTATTGGATCAGTTTGTGTCTTTTCAATAAATGATAATTTTAGCTATCGAATCATATTTAGAATCAACACTTTGCTATATTGGATGTTTTACTAAGCTCTTCCTAAAGCATTATGGGATTGAAGTCTCTGTGAAAGATGCATGAGATGCTGTTTTAGAATTTGGTCAAAATAAGGTATTTTACAAGGCAGCATAATAATTTCCTCTAAATGCTAAAGAGGCATCTACTTATGTTTTTTGCAGAGATGAACATGCCTTGGGTTGATGAATTATGGGAATGTAGTCATGGATGCAGATGATACTTAATGTGACTATTTATTTGCATGTTTTGGTAAAGAAAGAGACACTTCTGCATTCACACTCGGTTGACAACCCTGTTTTTCTCTGAATATCATAATTTTGTCAAAGCCATTTGATGTGATCCTAAACATCTGCATGAGGGATTTTCATTGACATTAGCTACTAGATGGAGTTATTGTAACACGATATCAGATCACCAGAAAACACACCCAAACAAGATGACTTTATGATCCCTGTGTGTTTATCAGACAAATAGATTAACCAGGACTGTACAGTGATCACAGCTTGCGCTCTCTTAAAGATCCGTAAATCACTATACAAGTAGTGCAGAATATAATCTTCTTTTATTAATGCTCATTTTCTTTGTAATCTAAACCAGAATTTGTTAAATTAAACTTAATTGGATTATGTGATTTAGGTTAAGTAAAATGATTTTACAAAAAGACTATCAAAAGTTAAATTAATGGCAAAGAGGAAAATATAAAAATCAAAGATGAAGTGTACAGAAATTAATACAATGAAGAAACACGTTGGAATATTTATATTTATTTGATCAGTTTGTCATGTTAGAACAACATCTATTCTCATATTTATTTTGCTCACCAAGGATGCTTTTATTTGATTAAAATGCAGGAAAAACATGAATATTATGAAATAATATTGTCTTTTAAAATAAGTGTATTGTATTTGAATATATTTTAAAAAGGATTTTCTTTCCAGGGATGCAAAGCTAAATTCTCAGCATCATTCTAATATACAGAAATCATTCTAATATACTGATTTGATGCTCAAGAAAGATTTATTATTATAATCAACGTTAAAACAGTCACGCTGCTTCATAATTGTGTATCCTAAATAATTCAATTAAATAATAAAAAAATTGTTTCTGCAACCAAATAACAAAACTCAATCGCAAGTTTACATCTCACAAATCAGATTTTTTTTTTAAAAAGCTGATTTTTTTACTCAACTGGTCTTTAGAACTTGTAATTGTAATATAAATAAATGTATATCTCACATTTCTGAGAAAAAAGTAATAAAAATTCTAAATCTTTTACAATCTTTTATCTTTTTTTTTATTCCATTGCAGAAACAATCTGTAATATATGGTGCATATACTGTATAAAAAATAAAAGAAACATAAAAGGCAAGTAGTTTTGCAGTGTACCATCCCTCTTGATTTGTAACAGATCTAGAGGAAATCTCATTTATTACTGCATTTAAGAAAGGCACTCTCTTCCTTGTCTGTTTTGATCTACCGCAGTCCTAAATCACATCTAAAAGGCCTGTAATCTCATATTGCATTAGCGAGTAGATTTGACAGCTCTGGGCTAGGCTTTGCTTCACAGAGCTTTTAGGCCCTGTTCTGTAGCGCTGACATGTGTTCCTGTACCAGTCTAATTGAAACGCACACGTTCCACCAAGAGAAAGACTGTTGTTCCCAGCAGAGCTATCTCACACACACCGCTGCTCCTGCACACCACTATTGCTGTCCCATCTGCAGACCGCAATAGAGATGAGACAGATTTGGGAAATGTGCGGGAGACGGTTACCATGGCATGATAATGTGCTCTGCCTGCGCTGGCTTATTTACATGTTTAATGGTTTGACACTGAATATCATTGAGAGCTCTTAAAGCATAAATGAACAATTCTTTCATCATTTACTTTTTAAATCATTGGTTTTTATGTAATGTGTTTTTGTACTTTTTATTAGTTTTTTTTTTATTATTATTTATGCTATTTAGGTTTACTACTTAGGTTTTAGTTTTATTTAATTATATTTAATACATTTAGTGCTTCAACTTAAACATATTTCAGTTAGTTTCCAAAGCTACATTTTATTTTTTATTTTATTAAAAAAAAATTTTTTTTAGCAGTTATAAAGTTAATGATTATAACCCTGGTAAATAATCTCAAAATAAAAATTTGGAGTAAACTGTATCATTTAATGCAGTAACCAAAAGATTTTCCAAACTTTTAAAGTGATAGTTGGGTCCAATGTTTGTGTGGACCCCACCAATTTTCATGAATAAAATATATAAAAAAAAAATAAATAAATAAAAACAAACACAAAAAAACACAAGACAAAAATATGCTTTGTGTACCACAGAAGAAAGGTTTGGAATGACATGAGGTTGAGTAAATGATAAATAAGTCAAACCATCATTCTTATTTATGTATTTTGAAAGAAAAATTAGTTCCCTGAGCGTGGCCGCAGTGCTGATGATGAATTTTCATCATGTGTCAGTGCTGTATCGATTAAAAACTTGCATACATTTTTGTATAATAATCAGCGCTGCAACGAATCAATCTTAAAATGATTTTCACAATGGCAGCGCAGGCCTCTATTGGCAGACGCGTGCACATGCAGAGAGAGCATGCAGGGATTGTACAAGTGAGAATGAAACCACCACAGAGGACAGCATAAGGCAGATCCATGCCTGCTGCCGCCAACTGGGCCATTTCTCCCTTGGACCAATCGCATCTGTTGGTGAGCTCATAGCGCCCCAGATTCAGCTTTACAGACATTTATAGCTTTACAACCATCGGAGTGTTTACTTGGAGTACTGCTAGAAGCACGCCAATTTGTTTTATTGGCTCTACAGTCCACATGACTGGTCTGTTTCTGTGTATTCACTTATTAGTGCCGTGATAATGTAATCGGACTCGAGAAGAGCAGTGCTGACAGATATCCCAGATTCACTCATTATCTTCACAGACTTGGGGTGAAGTGAGCTGAGCACTGATGAGCTCTATTCAGAGAGGAATACACAATCAGAGAGAGAGAAAAGAACAGGATGAAGATGCCCAAATCTTTCTTATTTTGTTGAAATAGAATATTTTTTTCCATTTAATATTGCCCTTCGGAAGCAACAGAAGACACTTGCATGTTTCCCGGGAAACACAAATTAAGTAAAGTTTACCTTGATCTTCAAAGTCATTGTGGCAAAAGGCATCATGTTATATTATATTATTGAAATGAACATGATAAAATGTATGTCAGGATCCTCAGTGAAGGATTTAGTAGTGAGTTTTATTTTGACTCACTCATTCTCATTAGATAACAAGAACCATTTCATAGGTGTTATTCATTTAAAAATCATGTTACATCAGTTGTTCTGTAGTGAGAACAACTCAACATAAAGCGACCAAGATGTCATCACCATCTCTGGTTTTTATTTCATAACCCTAAATCTCATCCCTTTCAGGTTTGTTCAGATTTCTGAACTTTATCTGATCTATATCTGTGCAAGATCTTTATCTGTGCTGTAGAGCTCCTAAGTACCCCTGAGATATTATTAATGTGGCTCAATTATGTATATTAGATTATTAATGCAACAACAGGATCCAGACCAATTTCAACAGATTGTAGAAGGCAGCACAGACTGATGTTTTTATGAATTTCCCTTGGGAACAATTTAATCGCTTTTTTTCAGGGAGACTCAATTGGTTCTTAAAGTGTTTTCCTCCAGAATGTAAACTGGATGAAACAAGGTCACTGAGCTGCTGTACCCATTTACATGCTGTCAGGGTTATTCATGTAGTCATTTGTAATTGTGCTTTTAGCTTACAATAATTTTAATTCCATGTGTATTTCTTGCTGTTATCACAAAGCTGATTAAACATAATCAAGTTTATTCGGGTAATATAAATGCTTGAAAATCCTGCTGAAACCAAGCTCAGTGTAATAGCTGGTTTTATATGATTTCTATATGGTCTAAGCATGCCCTTTAGCAGAACTAAGATGGAATAGATGGTTGCTATTAGCTAAAAAAGTAGAAGCCAGATGCCTGGTTTTTGACCTGGCAGACTATCTTTCTAACTGATATTTAATATATTAAATATTGTGGGGAAAATGCATAGATATGAACAGTTAAACTGTGCACAAAACAAAAAGCCATTGTTTAAGAAATTAAAATCATGTGCTTTGCAAGTCCATATTAGAAATTATGGTTGATTAGCTAGAATAGCATCTGATGGACCTGTTTTTGAGAATATACAGATTACAGACCACCTGTATTCACTAAACAGTGAGATATACATTTTTTAGAGTTTTTGCATTGACATTTATTTAATAAAACTTAAGCACAAAAAATAGTTACTGTAATGCAGTGATTTATTTTATTGATATGTGCTTGCATGCTGTGCAGATAAACTATTACAATCATTATGCAAAAATACTTAAAAATTGTTAACTTTTTATTTATACTTTGTACATTTTTAAGTATTTTTGATATATTTAAAATATTTAAATTTATTTTATATACCATCATTTATAACATATAATTTATAATAGCGTGCCTTATGTGATGTATGATTTAATTGGAAATTAATTGGAAATTGTGTTAATGTTGTAAAGAATTCGCTTTAATGCCTCAGTCTTTCATCTTGAATAACAGCTTGTGTTCTTGTATATTTTCAGGGCTCTTTGCTCTAGAAGCTGCTGTCCAGGGTCCTGAACTTCTTCAGCCCAGCTTCACTCTACTACATGCAAACAGGCAGCTCCTGACACCCAGTTCTAATTATCTTTACATCAGCGCACAAATTTAAACCATGGAGGAGGGTTACAGAGACCGTTCGGCCTTCATTAAGGGGGCTAAGGACATTGCCAAAGAAGTCAAAAGGCAAGCAGGTAAAAAGGTGGGCCGACATGTGGACAGGGTGAGCGACGAATACAGCAAACGCTCTTACACTCGCTTTGAAGAGGAAGACGATGATGACGATTACCCAGTGCAGGCCCAGGACGGCAGCTACTATCGCAGCAACAGCCGGGCCAACGACGACGAAGGGGCTCACAGCGACTCCACAGAGGGCCACGATGAGGATGATGAGATCTACGAGGGCGAGTACCAGGGCATCCCCAGAAATGACTCAGTTGAGAAGGCCGACAGACAGGTGGACGGAGTGGGACAATCTCAGTTCCGGGACAAGTCGCAGTATGAGGGCGAAAGGAGGAAGGACCAGGAGGAGCTTGCCCAGCAGTATGAGACCATCCTCCAGGAGTGTGGCCACGGCCGTTTCCAGTGGACCCTGTACTTTGTGCTGGGTCTGGCCCTCATGGCTGATGGCGTGGAGATCTTCGTGGTGGGATTCGTACTCCCTAGTGCTGAGAAAGACATGTGTTTGTCTGAGCCCAACAAAGGGATGCTGGGTAAGTCGAGAACAGCTTATAAGCTTTTATTTATTTATTTTTGCAATGATTAGCAAAAATTTTGTTTATTAGCAAGAACTAATTTGAAGTAAAAAAAAATTTTAATTAGACAAAAAAGACAAAGCTGTGTTCTTAACACATTTAATCAGGGAAAGATCACAATATTATGATTATTGTTGGATCTTTGACAAATTATTTGTATTTGTCCTCTTTTGTATGTTTGCTAAATTCATAAATGTAAAGTACTGCAATCCAAGAAAGACTTGTGAATGACATAACTAAAATAAAAACAATGGAGAAATATAAAATTATAGGCTTAAATATGCAGAATATATAAATAATTCATTTATGTGTGTGTGTGTGTGTGTGTGTGTGTGTGTTTGTGTGTGTGCGTGTACAGGTGCATCTCAAAATATTATAATATCCTGAAAACTATTTTTTTCTGCAGAATTATTTTTTTTGTAACTTATTTCAAACTACTAATATATTCTAGATCAAATACATGTAAAGTAAAACATTATAAACGTTTTTTGGTTTCATTTGAATGATTAGAGCTTACAGCTCATGAAAGTCAAAAATCCACAATTTCAAAATATTAGAATATTTCCTAAGATTAATAAAAATAAAAAAAAAATTCAAGTCAAAAAGCTCAAGTTCTTTAAAAGTATGTTCATTTATGCACTCAATAATTGGTCGGGGCTCCTGAGGTGTTGCATGGGAGTGATCAGCCTGTGGCACTGCTGAGGCACTATTGAGCCTTCAGCTCGAGTCAACTGTTTCTCGTCTTTCTCTTGAAAATACTCCATAGATTTCATATGGGGTTCGGTTCAGGCATGTTGGTGGTCAATCAAGCACTGAACTATCATGGTCAGCAAACCACTTGGAAGTGGTTTTGGCTCTGAGGGCAGGTGCTAAAATCCTCCTGGAAATGGAAATCAGCATCTCTGTAAAGCTTGTCAGCAGATAAAAGCATAAAGTGCTCCAAAATCTTCTGGTAGACAGCTGCATTGACTTTGGACTTGATAAAACACAATGGCCCAACACCAGCAGATGTCACGGCACCCCAAATCATCACTGACTTCACTAATGATTCACTAACGGACACAAACTTCACTCTGGATTTCAAGCAGCTTGGATTCTGTGTCTCTCCAGTCTTGCTCCAGACTCCAGACCTTGATTTCCAAATGAAATGCAACATTTACTTTTATCTGAAAAGAGGACTTTGGACCACTGAGCAACAGTCCAGTTCTTTTTCTCCTTAGCTCTTGTAAGATGCTTCTGATGGCTCTGTTGAAGAAGTGGCTTGGTAGTCCTTTTCCTATAGACGTCTGAGCGTGGTGACTCTTGATGCACTGACTCCAGCTTCATTCAACTCCTTTTGAAGATCTCCCTAGTGTTTGAATCGGCTTTTCTTAACAGTATTCTAAGGCTTGCAATCATCCCTGTTGCTTGTGCACCTTTCCCTAACCATTTTCTTCCTTCCAGTCAACTTTGCATTTAATATGCTTTGATACAGCACTCTGTGAACAGCCAGCCCTTTCAGTAATGACCTTCTGTGATTTACCCTCTTTGTGGAGGGTGTCAGTGATTGTCTTCTGGACCACTGCCAAGTCACCAGTCTTCCCCATTATTGTGATTTCAAAGAACAAGAGATTATCATTTATTGTATATATACGCCCCTACAGCGTTTACAAGACACAAACGACTCACACTCAGAATAATGAAAGAGAAAAATGTGAGGGAAAGACCAATAAACGTTTCAATTGTTCACTCAAAACTTTAACAAATTCTTGCAATAAATATGATAACAGCCTCAACAATGTCCAACAAGATGAACAGCAAACATTCCACTCTCTCACGCCTCTCTTTCTGAGAATGTTGCTCTACGCTCGTCTTTTTGAAAGATGCCGGTGCTCCTCGCAAACCTACCTCCACACACGAAAAGACAAGAGAGAATATAAAGGGAAAAAGAAACACCAAAAAAAATACAGTCTCAGGCGTAACAATATATATATATATATAGAGAGAGAGAGAGAGAGAGAGAGAGAGAGAGAGGGAGGGAGGGAGGGAGAGAGAGCTGATTATTTTTGGTATATGTGTAGGATTGAAAAATTGGGTGAATACATTTAATGAAACTGGATTATACAGGATTAGTTTACTCAAAAATACTACATTTTTCAACCATGTATGATTATCTTTTTCTATGAAATACAAAATGAAGTGTTAGGCACAGTGTCCAAGTTACACTCTTCCTTACAAAGAAATTTGCTGAAGATATTTTACTTGTTGATGATATTTTCCCTTTTTAAAGCTTGGCAGTATCTGCATTTTTGGAAATGCATTATGGAAAACAGAACCTCAAATATTCTGCCTGAGATCTTCTTTTGTGTTGCACAGAAGATACCACTGATATTCATGTTTCACATATTCACTATGGTCTGGTCTAAAAAATGCCCAAAACTCTTGTAGAACCAACTAAGACCAGCAAGCCAGATTACGCTAATGTAAGTTGTTTATTTTTTCAGTAGAGATGTTTCAAATCTCTGTCAGTGGTCACAGAAAAAAAACTTTCTGTAACATAAACAAAATCTTAAGGCCAGTTCCCACTGTCATCTTGTGCCCATTTCACCATCTGTCAGTCCATACAGCAAGCACACCATTCTCCATCCTGGTCAAACCCGACGCAGCATTGACGCAGTTTGAGCTATAATTAACTGACAATAGACATGCTGAACAGCACAGTGTGCTTTCATGGCTTGTTTTGTCTCCTTGTGGTCTGTGATAGAATATTATAATAGCCCGTTTGCATGGATGGAGTCCCTGAATATCATGTTACATTATATAATATACACAGACATTTTGGTAGTCTTAACTGCTCTGCTCATGCATGCACGCAGGTGTTGCTGCTCTTAAACCATATTCATTATTTCCTTATGTTAACTGTTTGCTAAATGATCTTTTAAGGGATTATTGGGACATTACTGATGTGTTTTCCTGGTCGTAAGGTTCACACCTTGGTTTATAATGTGAGCTTGTGTGCTCATGTCAGTGCTTGTTCATTGATATATTCACTTGACGTGGATCTCAGCTGAGCGTGTGTGTGAGAGTACCATTGGGGAACAGGGCCCTTGGTCTCTCCCCTGTTACAAAACAGCCCTGACTCATGCAGGAGTGCCATCTGTATCTCTGCTGGGTCCTAGTGCTGAAACGTTTTAATGCACACGCAGCTGCAGCTCTGCAGCAGAAATGCTTCAGCCTCTGTCACATGACACTCTCCAATAAAATCCAACCGCGTGGATGTGTGGGAAGAAATGGCCCGCGGTGGGTTTGTTTCTGCTCACTGCACCCAGCAGTCAACCTGCATGTTTCTCTACTAATGAGCTTAAATGCAACGAATGAAGCCTTAATGAGAAGAAACTGCATTTTTTTGTGTGTGTAATGTGAAAATAAGATGGACACTTTTATTATGATTATTATTATCATTAAAGGTCCCCTGAAGTGCCTTGAAACATGCAGCATTATTCAATGTGGTGACGTAATTTCAACAGAAACGGGAAGAGAGGGCGGGACGTATCTAGCAGCCCTGCCCCCTTTTTTAAAATAGCAGTTGAGCTCGGTAAGGCCGCATTTGACAGCCACAGTCTAATAGATTACCCCTAGATTCAATATGAAACACTTAGTAGAAAAAAAAAAGTTGTCATAATCATGCTGAGTAGTTGTAAAAGTTTTTAATATGTGCCGTCTTGTGCATATGATCCACCCCGTGCGATGGCATCTCAGGACCAGTGCCAAAGTCCGGACCAGACTGTTCGCGTTGCCGTGGTTCGTGTGAAGTTGCCATGGTTCGTGCAGTACGAGCCATTCACTGTACAGGAAATAATACACTGTGAACAAATGACCAATCTCAGCCGCAGCTTCAGTGTCAATTTATAGTGCAGGTAGACTGATGGCTGAAGGTCTGGAACTCATGGCAGCTTTCATTGGCCAAGGCCCGCCCATGAGGCCGTTCGACTGACATGTCAAACAACCAATCACAGTTTGTTTCGTTCAGCATTACATTTCGGGTATGGAAATGTCGCTACAATAACAGACTCTCTGTAAAACTCTCTGACATATTTTAAACATTATATGCCGTGAATACCCATACTTTTGAATATCCAGTGTTTAGTTGATCCTGATAAGCGCTTATCATCACAGTTGTAAACTCGGCGGCTTTCTTCTTTTCGTGAGGGGGTTTGGTACCACAGCAATTTTATTTCCAGGTGGAACGTTTAAGAACACGACACATGTCTCCCTGAAATCATGTATAATTCATCCAATCCGATGATGACTTTGACACTTCTGAAGTGTCTCCACTTTTGTGTCCCATATGCATCAGACTTTTAGCCAGTGGTCCGTGGACGTCACGTCTGAGGCTGAGGCTATACTGCGGGGGGTGGGCACTCTGGATTCTAGAGGGCATTTGATTGATCAGAAGATTTGATGAGAAGATGAAGTTTGATGTGACGTCAAAAAAATAATTTGTTGAACTATTTTGGTGCAAGTTACGAACTGTAAGCTTTGAATGCTTGTATTTTCTAATTATGAATTTTGTCACTGTTTTGTAACACACTGCCTTATATATAGTAACCTTAGGACTAACATATTGATACTAAGTTTTGATTTCATGGGGACTTTAAATGTTATGTCAAATCACCTGTCAGGGAGATTTTATGGCTTAACGGATTTGTATTGGACGTTTGTTTGGATGGATGGATGTATGGATGGATGTTACATGGCTCAGAGATAGAAAATAAAAGATAGGTAAATAGATGGATAAAGATAGATAGATAGATAGATAGATAGATAGATAGATAGATAGATAGATAGATAGATAGATAGATAGATAGATAGATTTACGCACGTTTAGCCTGTTCCTCACCCGAACACCGGGTGCCAAACGGCACATTAGTCCGAGTGAAACTGAAGAACCCAATACACAAACCCACCACAGTCCATCGCGCTCCCCTCATCTGTGACGCATAGACACACTCGCAGAAAAAAAAAAGGCTCTATAAATAGTCTCTCGTCCCCTCCCCCACTTTCTCTCTCTTTTTCTCTCACTTTCGCAGCCCTGGAGCCTGTGTACTTTCCTGTGACTGTGCTGGAGAATCCTCTCTCGCCCTTCCCCCTCTGCTCTCTCTCTCTCTGAGAAGGAAGAGGAGGCAGAGGTCAACTGTCTCCAGGCTCTTGCCCCGCCCCTCGTCTCTCCTTCATCTCTAAGACCCCTGTGATATCATGCAGGCAACCCGCCCACTTAGCCATCCCAGAGCCTTTATTGGCTTGGTCGTGTTGCATCAGTGTAGCAGTGGCAGTGTAAAACCTTTAAATTCAAGACACGTGGTAAACTTCGAGCACAGCCATGTTTGTTAATGCTGTCAGGTGAACGAGTTGTGTAAAATCACACAGCACATGTTCAGTGTTGTCATCTCTATTGTTCAGGTCTCATTAGCAAATGTGCACTGCATCATTGCCTTTGAAGGTCATAAACAGGCCTGCATGAACGCAGAATTCAGCGGAAAGCACCGCAGAGTTTCACAGAATGCAAATGCTCAACACATTGTTTATGGAATATTATTGAGATTATGATCATGCTTTCACCCAGTCTATAGTATACACTAAACAAAAAAAAATTTTTTTTTTGAATAATGTGAAGTAGTTCTTTAACACAAGAAAAATATGCACAAATATTATTTTGTCTTATTTTTTAGTAAAAATATGGTTTTATTGTTTATTTGAAGATTTATACATTTATAGTTTTAATTTATATATGTATAGATAATTACAGTGTGTGTATATACTGTATTTATTTATGTATGTATGTGTGTGTGTGTGTGTGTAGGTGTATGTGTGTGTGTATATATATATATATATATATATATATATATATATATATATATATATATATATATATATATAAACAATATATAAATATATACATTTTACGTGAATGTTATATGAAATATTTCATACACACACATAAATATATATTATAATTATATTATAATATATAATTATATATATATATATATATATATATATATATATATATATATATATATATATATATATATATATATATATATATATATATATATATATATATATATATATATATATATATATATATAAAGATATATTATCTTTTAAAAGATTACTAAAATGATTATTATTTTTATTTAGATTTATTCTATTTTTGAATGTTCAGATATTTTACTAAAAAAAAAAAAAAAAATTAAAACTGTGTATTAAATTATAAATGTATTCACAATGTATGTTAAATACATTATTCTTATCATAAATTATTGTAATTAAAAACTTAAAAACGCAGGTGTCGTGCAGTTCAGGGTAATGCATAATATTTCTTATAGATGTAACAGTAAATAAATAGATTAATATTATAATGTATTATAAATGTGGTTACAATTCTTCATACGATCATACAATACATTATCAGTTGCATTACAGTGCATATTTAATGCTTAAAACGCTTCATAATGCTTTATATATACATCCTTAAAGTAAATTTTTTTATTTTTTTTTTTTCTTGCAGTGTGATCATATATTTTTAATTTGACACTTTTTGTCAGCAAATGCTTTGAATGATTCACCATTACCTTAGTGTTGTTTTCATCACCCAATTTGTTATCCCATCGAATTCAACCCAGACTGCAGACACATCTTTCTACTGCTAATAAGAGAGCAGTCTTGTCATATTTAAATCCCACTGTCCAATTTTAGCGCTGCTCCTCTCTGCTAATGCATTGTCCAGTGGACACAGCGCTTCAGTCAGGAGGTGCTGAGAGCCGCGGGCATGTGCTGTGCAGGGTTTGTGCAGTGAAAGCCGAAGGGCCCTGGAGAGGAGGGCTTGAGATAACAGACCCCTGTGCTGCATTGCAGTGATGCCTATCAAGGCTCATCATCACGGCTGTCAGCCATAGCGGCCCATTATGAGGCCAAGGTGAGAGAAAAGTAGTGCTGACAGCTCCCTCACAAAGTCAACTTTAATGCTACTTCAACATTTGCAGCATCATCTCAAACACCTGCAGAAACACCAGACACCAGCACAGATGCTCATCGGAGTCTACCTGATGGGTCTGATGGTGAAATGAAGAAAAGTGTTTATAAATGCAATTCATTAAATACTGAAAGATATTACTAAATGTATTCCAATATAGTTACAAATCTGTCTTACCCAACATGTGCGTGCAGTAAATATATTTAGTAATCATAACATTTAAAGTGATTTATTTTAATGCCATAGTTATTGCCAAAACATGATTAGTGCCATGATATTTCTGGCCAAAATACACAAGAAAATATATTTTAAAAAATTTAAAATATATTCTGACTATTCCTTCATATGCCAAAAAATGCCAAGAGTATACTTTTCTGGCTTTTGGTTGAATGCAAAATTTATATTTTTAAATATATTTTTGGCTATATATGTAGGATTAAATGGATACATATATGTGTGTGTGTGTGTGTGTGTGTGTGTGTGTGTATGTATGTATTTATATGTGTTTCTGGAAATATTAGATGATTTGAAACGCCCATGCAAATGACATAAGGAGTAGAACATTTATGTTATTGTCAATGTAGTGATTTCCATTTGAGTTAGGATGTTGCCTATACAGGCTGCAGACAGTACGACAGCTCATTAGGTTTTGGAACAGAGCCATTGTGTTTTCAGATGCTGGTGTGCTTAGCTAGCTTAGCTAACAAGACCTAATGTGATTAAAACGACTTTAATCAGAAGTGAAAGAGCAACGTCTGAGGAATATAATTTTCCTTGGGTCATTTATATTGTATCCATGGATGAGTCCTTGCTTTCTGATTGCCGTGGCAGCACATCTATGCCAGCGGTGCCAGCAGTCTGCCGGGTGACGCCTGTCTGTGTTCACACCGGCAGTCACATGACCAGCTGGTGCTGGAGCTGTGAAAGAGCCGTCAGTGTAAATACACCAATACACTCGCACACACACAAAATGCAAAATTAATTTGAGCTGTCAGGAACAAAACAATGAAAATGTTCCCTTCTATAAAAGAAGCACAACTTTGACATTTTAATCGTATTTTGGCTCCAGTTCCAGAAATGTCACTTTGATTTAATGTCTGTTTGGAGTATCCTGATTGGGACAGGACGCTGGTATAGGTATTGATCGGCCTGTCTCTCTGTGTCTTTCTCTCGCAGGTCTAATTGTGTATCTGGGTATGATGGTGGGTGCCTTTGTGTGGGGAGGTCTGGCTGACAGAATCGGCCGTCGACAGACCCTTCTTATCTCTCTCTCCATCAACAGTGTCTTTGCTTTCTTCTCCTCCTTTGTCCAAGGATACAGCTCTTTCCTGTTCTGTCGTCTGCTCTCTGGTGTGGGGTAAATGCACAGTTCACAACACCTACAGTCTCTTTTACATTTATTATATATATATATAAAAAATAGATATGAAGGTAGGGGAGAATTTGGCTCCCTTTCAGATAAAATTAATACGACTACAGAATTTGAATCAAAATACAAAATATTTTACATAAATGAGAGCAAGCAAATATGTATAAATGTATATACAATATGTGTATATATAGAGAGAGAGAGAGAGAGAGAGAGAGAGTTAACTTTTTGTCCATTTTGAATTAGCTTTTATTTTTATCAGTTGTCATTTTCATTTTAGTTAGTGATTTTATGTGCTTTTGTCATTGTTATAGTTTTTTGTGTTTTTGTGATCTAATGATTATAGAAATACCAAGAATTTTCCCTGTTATTGGTTATAATGTAATGAAAACAGCACTTACCTACTTCTTGGTATTTTTACCAGCTCAATTCAAATTCAAAAAAATTATAATGGTGCACAAATGCACTGTTATGTTTAATTTTAACATAAGAGTCCCTCTCTGTTTTGTGCTGTAGGATCGGTGGCTCTATTCCCATCGTGTTCTCTTATTACTCTGAGTTTCTGGCTCAAGAGAAGCGTGGGGAGCACTTGAGCTGGCTCTGCATGTTCTGGATGATTGGAGGCATCTACGCTGCGGCCATGGCCTGGGCCATCATTCCCCACTATGGTAACCATCACGCTCACATTGTTTGGGTGGTGTTCTGTAGCTTAATGGTTAATTGATCTCAGCTGGTATCTGAAAGGTTGTAGCTCCATTAACTATCACCACTGACTGTGCCCTTGAGCAGGACACTTAACCTCAGCTCACTCCAGAGGGGACTGAACCGGTAACTTAAGATCCAGATGTCACTGAAAGTAATTCCACCAGTTATCGTGTCATGTGATAATCAATAAATGATTCATGGACAATGTTAAAAGTGGTTCTAAATCTCATCAGCTTAGCTTCAAAAGTATGACATGATTTTAGAAGCCTACTTGCCATACATACCAGCAATGTCAGTCACTTGAGTTGTTTTGCCATAATTAATCCTAAAACATTGTCCAAACAAGCTTACACACAGACTGTTCCAGGTATGGCTTGGGAGATGACTGTTAATTATAATCCAATACTAAAAGTGGTAACCTGTAATTGTTATATTAAAGAGCTACAGTATTTCTAGTAATACTCAATCTTACCCTTAATTTGTTTTAGTATTTTATCAAATCAATTAATTTAACAAAATTAATTTTACCACATGAAAATCATTTTAAGATAACCTTTTTTTTCAGTGTGGTTTCTCTGTCTCTGAAACACTGAAGTCTATGTAATTTATTAGTTGTTAATTAAGTGGTATTTTTAGCATTCACACTTTAAAAAGTCTACGGTGAAAAAAGGGAAACATTTTGATATCATTGATTATTTTGGATATTTTGTGACTTTTTAAATGTGCATAAGGGAAGGCTCAGAAATTGAAAAAGGGATTAGGGCAAAAATGCAACCAAACTCATAAAAATATCACCCAAATGCAAGATGTTGGGGCAAAAAAAGGGGGGGGGGGGGCACAATTGAACAAAATCTGAAATCTGAAATTGCATAAAAGGACATTTAAATTTAGTTCCTGTTTTTTATTTGTATGTTCTTTTGAGGCTATTTAAAATTTTACGTTTTACAATTTAAAATTATATTCATCTCATAGCATATTTACAGACACAATAAACATTATTAAACATGCTCTAAATGCCATGTCAGATGCAGCTTCGGTGCTACCTTTGACTTTTTTAGATTTTAATACGATTTTGTTGGTTAAAATCTATGGTATTCTGATTAATTGAATAAATACAAGAACCCAAAACAAAGGTAAAAAATGCCACTCGACATCAGTTCCAGTTGTAGGGTGACCATATGCGCCGTTCATATGGAACACGTCCTAGCCAGGATTTTAATATTTCCTAAAATATCCAGGTTTTGGCTATTTGCACTGTGCAGGTTGATCGTTGTGTAACATTCATGAGAGCTATAAAGAGCGGAGCAGACGGCTCCTTATGCTTTCAAATCGCTTTCACGTGTTTGTTCCTTCGTTTGACTTGAAGCATTCGGTCGATTATGTACAATACCTGCATGTATTTGGTCAAACTGCTCTGGATGTTTTAGGCATTATTAAAATCCTGGCTTGGACGTGTCCCGTATGAACGGCGCATATGGTCACCCTATCCAGTTGTTAATGTTGCCCCTTAATGGAAAAGCTT